>NW_020209281.1:0-138731 GCF_003025095.1 Trichoderma harzianum CBS 226.95
AATATATTAAAACTAATATTTTAAAAAACTTCTACTTTAGCTATTTAAATATTACTTTTTTATTTTATTTTAGTAAAAAATTCCTTTTATTCTTTTTATAAATTATATTTATTAATAAAATTATAATTTTACTATATTTTTTAATAAACCTTTAATAAAAATTTATAAATTTTAAAAATAATAAAATTTTTATTATATTTTAAAAAATTAATTATACTTTAATAACCTTAATATAATTATACTTTATATAAATTCCTTTTAAATTAATTATAAACCTTAAATAAAAGATTATATTTATATAAAATTTATACTTTTATAAATTAATATATAAGTTATATTTTATTAATTTATTAAAAATTTATTAAATATACTTTTAATATTTTATAAAACTATTACTATATATTAAAATATTATTAAAGTATATAATATAAATATAATTTATTAACTTATATAATACTTAATTAATATAACTTTAAAAAGTAATAAAAGTATTTATTAATTTAAAAAATATTATTTAGTATTTAAAGTAGTTATAGTAGTAGTAAAATATTATTTTTTATTTATTTTCTTTATAAATATAAATTTAATAATATATATTTTTAAAATTAAGTTTTATATATACTTTTACTTTTTTTAATTTATTTAAAATTTTATAAATTAATAATAATAAAGCTTAGTTTTTATAAATAATTTAATTTAATATATAATAGTTAATATAAAAGTATAATTTACTTTTTTTCTTAAGTATAAAAACTATTAAAGTATTTATAAAGTTATTTAATTATTTAATTTATTTCTTTTATTTTACTTTATAAAAGTATTTTTTAAAAACTTTTAATTTACTATTTATAAAAAAATAAATTAATTTTTATAAAAATATTATCTTAGGTTTAAGGTTTATTATATATATTAATTTATTAAAAAATATAAATTTAACTATAGTTTTTTTATTAAAAACCTTTATATATTTATAATATTTAAAAAAAAATTTACTTATTTTTTTTTATTACTATTTCCTAGTATTTATTTATACTTTTTATATAAATAAAGTAAGTATTAAATATATTTTATTTTTAAATTTTTACTTTTTATTAATTTACTTTATACTAAAATTATTTATACTTTAGCTTTTTTATTTTATTTATAAATTTACTTTTTTAAAATTATACCTTTAAAGTTTTTAGTAAAAATATAATAATATTATATTTTATTTTTAAAATTTAAAAAAATATTTAGTAATTTATATTATAATTTCNTTAATAATATATTTAAATTTAAATTTACTATAATAAAAAAAAATTTAAACCTTTTTTATTACTCCTTAATTATTTATTATTTTATATAATTTTATTATTTTTTTATAAATATTACTTTTATAATTTTTTATAAATAAAATAAAGTTTATTTTATATAATAAAATATTCTTTAATTATATAAATTACTAATATATTATATTAATATTACTACCTTTATTTAAAATAAAAGTTATTTTTATTTATTTATTTTTAGTTTTTATTTTAGTTTATTATTTAAAAATAAAAATTTATTTTTTAATTATAATAATAAATATTAATAAAGTAAAAGTATTTTTATTATATTTTTATACTTTTTTTATAATTAAAATAAAATTTACTTTAATAAATCTTTTTTTATTTATAAAGTTATTATAATACTTTATTATATATTATTAATTTTTATATATTATATAATTAAGTATAATATAAGTATTTTTAAAATAAATTTTATTATATTTTTAATAAATTAATTTTATTATAAAGTTATTACTATTTTTATTTAATTTTATTAAAGTATTATTATAAATAAGTTTAAGGTTAATTATAAATATTTTTTATTAATAAATACTTTATACTTTAAATAAATTATATTATTTTTTTAATACTTAAGTACTTTAATTATTTAAAAACTTATTATAATTATTTTAATTTATTACTTTTACCTTAATTTTAATATTATAAAGTTTTTATTATATTATAAAAAGTTTAAAATTAATAATTTCTTTTTATATATAGTAAAGGTATTTATTAATTAACTAAAAAATTTAAAAAATATTAAAAAATTATTTTAAAATTTTATTAAAAATTATTTTAAACTTCTTTATAAAAACCTAAAATAACTTACTTTTTTATTAATAAAAGTAATTTAATTATATAATTATATTAAAAATATAAATAATTTTATTATTAATATTATTTTTATATTACTTTATATATTATTTATATATAAAATTAATATAAAAATATTAATATTTTTTAATTTAAAATAAAGTTTATTAATATTTTATATTTTTTATAAAATAATTATTAATATATTAAATTTTATATATATTTTTTTTAAATTAATTTTTTTTAAAGTTAAATTAATTACTTAAGTATATAAAGTATATTTATAATTTTATTTAATTTTACTTTTTAAACTTAAAGGTTAATATTTAAATTTTTTTTTATAAATTAAAGTAAATTTATTTTAGTTTTACTTTAAGGTTTTTACTTAAAAAATTAATATTAAAAATAAAATTTTTTTTATTTTTAATTATTTATAAATATTAAATTATTTTTCTTTTTTTTTATATTTTAATTATAATTATAATATATTTTTATAGTTTTTTTAATAAAAAAAACTTAAGTTAATTTAACTTAAGGGTTTTTTATTAAAAAAAGGTTATAGTATTTATTTATAAAGTTATTTATAAAAAGGTTTATAATTACATATATAATTAAATTTATAAAACTATAATCTTATAGCTACTAAATTATAGTTTATATAAATAAGTTTTATTAATAATTATCTTTATCTATAATGGGATTCTAATAAGGACCCTTATAAGCTGTTGTAAAGGGCAGTGCTAGCCTAGGCTGCTAGCATTGGCGGATCTTTTTATAGGTCTATTGGCTTAATTAGCACCCTTTTTAATTATTGTTATAATTATGCTAGTAGCCTAGGGGTCTTCTGGAGGTCATGGGTTCGAATCCAGCACGAGGCGCGGTACAGCCGGCCCGGCTAGGCTAGGTGCCCCTCTGAATCTCTTACGTTGGGCTTATAAGGGTCGGCTTGGGGGTTTGCATCAGCTATGTTACAGGGCCAACGTGCCGGAACGAGAGGTTCTATAATCCTTTGCTATAGCTGTCAGGGGCTAGCTAATAGAAGGGGGGATAATTGTAATGGGATTTTAATAAGGACCTTTATAAGCTGTTGTAAAGGGCAGTGCTAGCCTAGGCTGCTAGCATTGGCGGATCTTTTTATAGGTCTATTGGCTCAATTGGCACTCTTTCCAATTGTTGTTACATTATCCTTAATAGTCCCTTTACCTTTTATAAGTAAAGAAATAAACTTATTAAAAGTTAAGTTAGTAAAAAAAAAATAAAAAAAAATAAAGGATAATTATAGGTAGCTATATAGTAAATACGTAAGCTTAAGGTAGTAAAGTAATTATATTTATTTCTACTTTCCTTAATTCCTTCTTTAGATTTTTAGTCTTTTATAATATTATTACTAAGCTAAGGGCTTTATAACCCTTAGCTCGCGCCCCCGTAATAGGGCTAATATATAGCTATTATATAACCGCGCCCTCTTTAAATAGGCTCTGATATTATTAAGTAATTAAACTTTAAAGTTAATAAAGCCTAAAGTAATAAAGTCTTTTATAATTCTTAATTCCTTAATTAAAGGCCTAATTAAAGTTAAGAAAGTAGTAGTAAAGGTTTCTTAAGCTTATTTTACTATTACTAAGTAATATTCTTAAGTATATTTTTTAAAGGATTTATTAATAAAGGTAGTAATATTAATAATTACTATATTTTTAGTATATTATATAATATTAATTTCCTTAATTTATTTTATAATATAATTATATAAAAGGTTTTTATTTATTAAAGTAACTACTTCTTTATTACTATTAAAAATAAAAAAATTAATTTTACTAAAGGCTTTTAAAATATTAAGTACTTTTATAACTCCTACGTTAAATATTAGTATAAATTTTATAGTATATTTACCTATTTAAAATCTTTTACTTTTTTTTTTAGGGTTAGGGTTAACTACTTGTAGTAATTATGCTTATCCTGATTATATCTGAGGGTGATAAATATACGTAAAACACTCCCCGGCATAAGTATTACCCGTCGTCGCTTCTAAACATTTACTAGGCCGATCTGTTCTCCCGGGTTTTAGTCACACGATGGTCCACTACGCCCTATCTCATGACAACAAGAATTCGGCTCAGGGTATAGCCGTTGGAAAGCCCACTTGTACCGTCGCAACATTACTGTGCCTACAAGAACGTAGATATTCAGTAATTACCAATGTCTGTTTTGATGGCCCTACATGGTCATCAGAGAATGTATTTGTGGTCAGGTCAATGAAGCGGCAAGCTTGGTATATGTCCAAACTGTGTGGGCCATGAGATGAGTCGCGAGATTGTAATCAGGCTGTTCGTGATAGGCTGCGGTCGCATTGCGGACACGAGCCCGCACTAGTCCGCGGCTCTTGTCGATGAGCTGAACGAGGCTCTGAATTGCGCCGATTTCACTAGAATCCAAGTAACCTCCCTTACTCTTTGGCATATAGTAGGTAGAAGACCATATTTGGTTCAATGGACTTGTACCGCTGTATACACGATCTTCTAAACTCAATGTGCTCTATCGAGAGCTGACTACATGTAAAGACATCGCACACAAAATCACGTGAGATTTCACCTACCGTTTGCAACCTGTTCTCGTTGTGCATGTACAAGGTACAGACACTTTCGGACATTCTCAATTGGGCATGTCTCTGGGCTTGGAAATCCTGGGATTGGATGCATGTACACGTAGATACATGTATTCAATTGACTGCCATAGAGGGAGCTTAAAGAGCACATCACATACCACATACTCTGTAGACGGCGAACTCTTTCAATTGCTATTTTTATTGACATGATAAGGCGGCCTTTATCGGCAATCCCCGGCCCAACAACGGCGTCGTCTGCGATTGGATCGACACATCAAGCTTTCCAACAACGCGACCCAGAACTGGCCTCTGTCAACATCACGCCTCAGTAGCTGAGCAAATTGGATCTCAGGATGCACCACCGGGCGGCGATTAAGCAGCTTGGGCTCTCACGGAGCACTGCCGGACGGGCGTTATGGCCTTCGTTGGCGTCGTCCAGGGGGCATCTCCGCACAGCTACAGCTCGCGATCCCCTCAAGGCCAAGAGCCAGCTGCTGAGCTGCGCACCGCGTCTCTCAGTCTCTCGGAGCTTCAGCAGCACAGCAATTCGGCGTAATCAATTCGACGATGAAACTGGAACCTACAGCGAGGCCGACCATGAGCATGCCGTTATCTCGACCTTTGATCTCTTTTCCATTGGCATTGGCCCCTCATCATCTCACACCGTCGGACCTATGCGGGCAGGCAACATCTTTGTCTCAGATTTACATGCAGCCGGCCTGCTAGAAAAAGTCGACAGAATACGCGTAGCGCTCTACGGCAGTCTGGCTCTCACTGGCGAGGGCCATATGACACCATCTGCTCTTCTGCTTGGCCTCGAGAGCGCCGATGTGGAGACGGTTGATACAGACTACGTGCCTAAGCGCTTTGAGCAGATCAAGACAGATAAGAAGCTCTTTCTGGGCCGCGAGCTCGAAGATGACAAGGGCAAAGAAATTGCATTCGACTATGAGCGCGACTTCAAGTGGGAATGGACGAGAAAGCTCCCCCAGCACAGCAATGGCATGCGTCTCATGGTGTTTGACAAAGAGGGCTACATGTTGGCAACCAATGACATGTTCAGCGTTGGCGGTGGATTCGTTGTGAACGGTGCTTTGTCCATCAACCGTCCAGATTCAGAAACACCATCATCAGCCGAAGACGCTGGCTTAGGGTTGTCCGAGGTCCATCAGCAACAGACCGAAGGCAACAGTGGACACCCACTTGACCTGGCGGAGAACATGTACTATAAGGAGATCAGGCGAGAGGATGCGGCAGGAAACCGACGAACTGGACAAGAGATCAAACCCCTGGAAGGAGAGTCGTCGGGTCTACTTACATCTGGCTCCGAGGGTGGCCAAGCACCACCCCCTGTCACCTCCTCGTCGGAAGACGCCCCGGCATCAGATCGTGCGCCTGGTCACCAGCCTCGATACCCCTTCAGAGACGCAAAAAGCCTATTGGCGTTGTGCGATAAGCATAACCTAACGATTGCGCAACTGGTGTATGAAAACGAAAAGAGCCACGGTTATACAGATGAGCAAATTCGCGACAAGGTTTTCCGTATCTGGGAGGTCATGGACAACAGCATCTTGGAAGGTGTCCAAGCACCACCGGATTCAACACTGCCTGGAAGTCTTAAACTGCATAGACGAGCACCAGCGTTGTATAGACGGCTCACAAGAGGGCTGTATCCTTCTCACGCCACCCAGGGCACAGAAACGACACAGGCTCAGCTTCCGGAAAGCCAAGCATTGCCATCAGCTTCAGATGCAACAGGGACTTCAACTCTCACTACGGCCTCGGCACCACCCTCTTCAGGACGAAAGAGCCTCGCTACCAGAAGAAGCATGCCTCTACGAACACATGGCTCCTTTACTCATCCGGTACTACCATCGCCCCGACGACGTACCACATTCCCGGCAAGTAAGTATTATTCAGACTTGATAGTGTCATTCTGAGGAGAAAAAGCTAATCAAAACTGTAGTGGACTACTTGACTGTATACGCCATGGCAGTTAACGAGACCAATGCAGCAGGTGGACGTATTGTTACCGCCCCAACAAACGGCGCGGCAGGCATTATACCCGCGGTGCTCAAGTACACCATCGAGTTCGTTAGCGATGACCCGGAGCGCGACATTCTATCCTTTTTGCTGACAGCTGCCGCCATTGGTATGCTGTATAAACGCGGTGCCACCATCTCCGCAGCAGAGGGCGGATGCATGGCCGAAGTGGGCGTCGCATGTTCCATGGCAGCCGGAGCATTCGCAGCCTGTATGGGAGCGAGCCCTCAAACCATTGAACAGGCAGCTGAGATCGGCATTGAGCATAACCTGGGCTTAACATGCGATCCAATTGGCGGGTTGGTGCAAGCGCCTTGCATAGAGCGTAATGCTCTGGGTGCCATCAAGGCCATTTCGAGCGCCAACCTCGCCCTCAGCGGTGAGACTGGCACGCAAAAGGTCAGCCTTGACGATGCCATTCGGGCCATGCGGGTGACGGCCCAGGGCATGAGAAACGAGTTTAAGGAGACGAGCTTGAGCGGTTTGGCAACGAGTGTTCCGCTTCACATTCCCGTTAGTGTGCCTGATTGTTGAAAACTTTTGCAGCTTTCGATAGAGTTTATTACGATGCCTTCTATCTTGGTACAAAGATTAGTATACAGTAGACGAAACCGTGGTCGGCAAAGAAACTGTGGCCAATAGATGAAACCGTGATGCCGAATTTCCTCATGAGGAATGGAAAGGGGAACGTCAAAAGCTGAGTCTACGCTGCCGCTTCATCCTCCTTATCCCACCCATCACGCTGGTCTTTCGGGATCCGAATAAGAAACAGTGATATCAGCGCAGAAGCGCCCGCCATTCCAATCGTAAGGTAAAGGGCATGTCGAATGCCTCCGAGTTGATCACGGCCGCCATCGTTTGTATACCGTTCAACCGTTCCAGCAAATCCTAGCCCAGTGCTGAGACCGTACATCTGGATGGTACCCATTAGTGACCCAGCAATTCCCTGGTGCTTCCGTGGAACACTATTGCTAGTAATGATCTGTGTCGCCGTAAAGATAAAATCGGGACTGAATCCCATAATGATGAATGAGGGAAAGCACTGAGCCCAATATGTTTGCTGTGCTGGCATTGTAGCAAGGATGATGGTAGCGACCACCGCTGCTATTGCGCCGGTGGCCATGACTACTTGCGCAGGGAGATATCGCACGGCGATTGCGCTGACGAAGCAGCCGCAGGTACCGACAGTGGCAAAGGCAGAGTTGACTGCTCCGGTGAGGAGGTTGGAATAGTGGCGGATGGAAATATTCCAGATTTGGACGTAGTAGAGAAAGATGCCGACTCCCATGAATGACATGAAGGCGGACAAGACCATTGGACCGAATGAAGGGGCTCCCCAGATATCGAGGGGCAGAATAGGCTCTTTTGCGAATCTGCCTTCCCATATGACGAAGAGGACGAAATGTAGAATGGAGACTATGAGAAGAGCGTAGACGTAGGGTTGTTCCCAGCCGACAACAGCTGCTTCTCTATGTTTCTTGTCAGTAAGTGATGATCTAATGGACTATAGGAACTGTTAAGAGAGCAACTTACGTCCAGGAAAAATTGAACAAGACGAGACCAGCGACTCCGAAATAGGCGCCGATATAGTCAACTGTTCCGTCTGCGTCCATAGGTCTGCCGTCAGGAGGCAAGACGAAGGAGCTTGCACCAAAAACGACTGCTCCAAAGATGGCCCTGTAAGCTATATATCAGTATATACTCTCTTGTAACCAGTTTATATCCATGATGACTTACAAGAAGAAGTATAACCACCACCACTCTGTCAATTGTCCAAAAAACCCAGGAAACACAGTCCCGCCAGCTGCACCAACCGGACCCATGGCACCAAACATGCCAACCCAGATATTTCGCATCAGACCCGGCGGAAAAGCAATCGTTAACATGGCGATTAGGTTGGGGACCATGATTCCGCCGCCGACGCCGCTGAGGGCGCGCATGACGATGACGGTGTCTGCGGATCGCATGAAGCCTGTGATGAGGTGGAAGAGGACGTAGATGCAGGCGCCGACGAGCATGGTGTTTTTGTGGCCGTGGACGGCGCCGATGCGGCCGCCTATGAGGACGAATGCGCCTTGTGTTAGTCTAGAACTGTTAGTATATGTGCTGTCTTTGTTGGAATGAGGAGTGAAGATGAGTACGGGTATGATGCTGCGATCCAGACGCTTTTGCTTCCGGGTGCTCCTAATGCTTTCGGAATACCAATGGCGGCTACAAGGCCTGCGCCGTATGGTATAGCCTGTACTTGGCGGTTAGTCGGATTATAGTTTCGAAAGCCGAGATATGAAAGGTTAGCATACTTGAACCAGTTGACAGAAAACGATACAGAAAGCGAAGATGTTATCTCGGAGAGTCGGCTGCGATTTCTTGACCTCATTTTCTTCCACGACGGCGGTTTCTGTGTCACTGTTCATCATCATTGGGCTGGCGTTTGGGTCATTGCCCACAGATTCGAGTTCGGAAGCTTTCGACATGGTGCTTGAAGTGTCTGCTCAATATCGTGCTGTGACATGCTCTGGAGAGATGTTAACTTTCTGCTGCGGGATGCTGTACATCGTATTTATTTTAGAGTCATGATAAGGGATGAGGCAAAAGGAAGAAACTTTGATCCCGAGGATTCCACTTGGGACCCATCTTCCGAAAAATGAGGTTCGACATAGTTGCAAAAGATGTTCGTGTAAGCAGGCGCTCTTTGCGTCCAGCGATTCAAGGGCCAGTTACCGTATTAGGTTGAGGCTCTCCATTGTTGATTAGTGATTCGGGGACTGGTTGTAGTTCTTACCATCAGCTTGTGGTTTAGCTTCGGAATCCTCGAGGATAGTCTTGAGTGTGGTTTAGCCGTGTCCGCAGCGTTCCGCAGCCATCCGCTCCTGTCCGCAGCACTCCGCAGCATCAAGATCAATTGTTGTAGATTACCTGCGGTGTCATCGGACCCCGAACGAGTGCGTTCGCCCCACTGCATTTGCATCTTGTACTCAGTGAAATCGCACATTAATAATTGTATTGCAAGGACCGTTATCAGCTTGGACGACTGAATCAGGAATTTAGCCTGGTCTCCCAAGCTGAGCGCCTTGGCGGAACCCCTGAAGATGGATGAGAGGGTGATGGCACCTCCGGCTGTGGAACTAGGATTCTACAGATGGGAAAGAATTTCCGACGATAAACTGCCTCAAAGAATCACTAGATGGAGGTTTAGAGATGGGCATCTTTGTTATGTAGTTGGGCGACAATTTCTTGCACTTGTCATACAGGCGAGTGAACATGATTTCTAGTGTCGGGGCTGCGATATGATACGAGGATCTTACTTTCAGCTTTTCGGCATAAATAATATTGTCAATATTTATTCTAGACTGATGGGCTAAAATAGCTACATCCCCATGCTTGACAAGTTCCAGATCGGATGATGTCTCTTGGAATCAATCTTGATTGACCTCCAGCTTGATGTCCATCAACATAAAAGGGGAAAGGAATGCCACTCCAGGGGCAGAGATCGTCACAACTCGTAAGGTTGGGTAGCTTATTTTCCCAGCCACAGCATGGTTAAAGCAGTTATGCCACGCGGGGACATTGTTGTTCTTTAACACATCCACAGAGTAGCGCATCCGCCGCAATCGATACTGGTCATCGAAGTCGAAGGTTTGGATCTTAGTGTGAGTGGGATATCCATCGGGGAATGTGGCTTCCAACACTGGCCACTCCTCGCCGTTCTCGCGAACCAAGGGCTCCAGTTCTCGAGCCTTGATGTCTGGATTTTGCTGGAGGTGGAAAGGAAAGTTGAAATAATTCCAGAAGGCATAGCCCACGAACCAAAAGAGATGGTGGATATCCCATTTCGATTCCGCGGTATGAGTGTTGAAAGCTTCTTTAGGGTTTTCTCGGACGTCAACCGTATCTTGGCCGATTTTGCCGGCTTCAGTCCGCGTCGGGCACCACGAGCCGTGGAAATCGCCGAATCTCTTGAAGACGACCTTTTGAGATTTCGTATCGATTGTTACTTCCGCTTTATATGGTCCGGGAAATCCCTTGCTTTCTAATGCTGGTCCTAAAAATTGGAAGCTTGCGGAAAGAGATTGGATGGAGTTCCAGTAGTCGAGGCCACCATTGGCGTTGATGATGCTTTGTAGGAGACTAACTGAGAGTTTAGTGTACATTCAAGGATAGATCTTTCTGTTTCATTGGAATGGCGACAGACCTATTGGAAGACATGATGGGCAGTGCTGATTTTAGTACTGATTGAGTTCGTGCTGATTGTATCTGGAGGTTTGTGGTTCTCTAGATGGCATTTTATATTCGAGCTGGATGTTTTTTCCATAATGAAATTACTAATCTAAAGACTCTAGATGATCAGTTCAATGGTGGATGTGATGTTGATTATAATAATTATTAGTGAACCGAGTTCGCAGGCCCTTGTTATGGTAGGGATATCCAAGATGATACCGATATAATTTAGTGTAGCAGGTCTATCGAAGTACGTTTGTCACTAATCAAGAGCTCTCCTAGATGTTGATTTCAAATAAATCGTTTACAAATATGAAATGAAGTTGCTGGGGACGATTTTACGCCGCGCAGTATACAGAGAGGGGATTTGTCATGCTAAACCAGTCTCTGCAAGTCCTACGCATCCAAGTCATTAGACTGCGGTCCAAGAGGCCTGATCTAGGCCTATTGCTTGCTAGATTCGTGTTAAGAGTTATTCCATTAGAACTTTCAGTGGCATCGACTAGGATACAATTCCAAATTTTATTTCTCCAAGCTTGAACTGGCCGATGAATTCGCTCTCCTGGTCAGAGGGCAATGGGTCTTATCTTGGCTAACATATTCTGCGACCACATGCTGTCAAATGGGCCATTATATACGGTAGGATATTTGTTCGCGAAAAAGATTGGGTGTCAATGCTAAGAAACTGGATTGGAGTGTATGCGATCGCGTATTGTTTATGGAGCATAGATCTCGATGCGCTGACATGGTAGAGCGCCCGATCTAGTACTAAATTGAACAAACGCTCTGTCTTCATTGAGTCGCCAAGCTGATGAGGCTTTCGTCAAGTAGTCCTGCTTACAGGTATACTATTGAAGTCATGGAATGCTTTCTTTGCATCTAAAATTTCCATGTATATTTCTGGGTTATCGAGAGTTAGAACCGTTACCTCTGAACGCTTTTCGCAACATGACTTACCGGCCACTTTCCAGCGCGATCGAAGATACTCTAAAAGCCATCTGAAAGAATCAATCTTCTCTTGAGTTTCCTTGTCTGGATTACCCTGTCCAATTTCCATGGCCATCATTGCCGCTAGATATACGGTCTGCATGAAGAAGATGGGCAAGCCTTCTTCTAGAGGCCCTCCGTTCTCAAAGTCCTTTCGAAGAACTAATGCCGAACGCCCCAAGACTTCGAGAGCCCGCTTGGTCTCGGGAAACGTGTGACTATCTGCAACTATAGCAGAACCGATGCGAAGTTGTTGCCAGTGCTGGTCTTGAAGTAAAAATATTCCGCTGCGAAAGTTAATATTTGCAACATAATACTCTGAAGTTTTGCTTACCAGTAAGAAAACATTGTCTGACAGCAAAATGACAATCTCCGAGCTGTATGCTCTTCTTCCGCGGCATTGACCTGTGCTTCTAGAGTGCGCCGCAATTGTGCTGTATCCTCCTTCAAACACGTCGGACTGTTCGCTTTAGATGAAGCGGCAGATGCTGCCAGTCGGAGGGCTTCGCTTGTCAAGTATGTGGCTTGAGCAAGTCGAGCAAAACTGCCCGTCTTCAGATGGAATGCGGCTGATATCGGAATAGCATCTTTGTGCGCTATGTTCTGTGGATAGAAACATTAGCCTCGACATATTAATACATATGTGGTAACAAGGAAACTATACTCCTTCTATGAAAGACTGGTCATCAATCGGAAGATAGTAGTTGATCTCGGGATCATTTGTGGCCAGATGTCTGGAAGGGTCTCCGAAGTTCAAAAAGCTGTATTTTAAGATTAGCAAAGACCACAATGAAGGCTGAACTGATGTAAATAATTGCTGATTCGGAGTTCTAGGTGACTCACCGATCTAGAGCCAATACTCCCCACCAGCTTCTCCTCTTTTCTTCAACTTCCATCCAGGGTCCATCAAACCCGTTGTTGTTGGTCATTAGCTGATCCAGACCAAGGGCAATGCCATATCTGGCACAGGTGCCGACGGTCCAATATGCGGCAGGGTAAATTGCTTGGCCCATTTCGTACAGCGCAATGAAGATTGTTGCTTGGAGAACCTGTAGGGACATGATGCCCGCGGCCTCGATCTCATGGTGGTACCTTTTTACTGTTCTGTAGAGAGCTGTCTTTGGGCTGTCTCCACGATGAACCGTTGTAGTACAGTAGAGCTTGACACACAGAGCCAATAAGACGCCGTCCGCTTGTCGGGGAGATAGTGGGTTAAGTAAAGAGCTGAAGAAGCGCTTCCGGCAAACTATTGGCAGCCATGAGGCATTCTGAGAAAACAACACGGCAGCTATGTCGCGGATTTGTTGAGGGTCTCCGACGTAAGCCGCAACATCACTTGGCACTGGAAGTTCTAGGCGAGGGATTTCTAGCTGGATGTCGCGGAATATCCTAGGCGCTAGGAATTGGACAGCTCTCGCTGTATCGAACGCTGAATCCAGATATGGTGTTTGTTCAACCTGTGGAAGTGGATGGTAATCGGAGAAAGATGAGTCTTCTCGTAACGGCTCGTCATCCCAGACAATTTCAGGAGTATACGAGCGCTTTGCTGGGGGTCTTGGGTAGCTGCAGTGCATGTCCTTGCGGATGCACAGTTGACATGCTGGAAAGACTCTATCACAGCGTCTTTTGCCACGGCGACAGGCATGACAAGCGATCCGCGAATGAGTCGCAGTCATCTTTGCTGATACCACTTGGAAGAAACAGTTAACAAGAGATAAGTTTGTTTATTCGATAGTATTTAGCAAGCATTGTGCCAGCCTAAGGGTGTCTCTGCTGCGGCAGCTGACAAATGAGGGCGCCACCACTGGATTTATGATTAGTATACCAAGCAGCAGCTCACTCCACACGGACTCGGTGTTTTATGTATAGCAAGTAAGTAGATAGGTGAGTTCAGAAAGAATGTATACTGTGAGCATTGTGATAGACATGTAGGATAAGAACATGCAACTTAGCTTAGTATATCGGAGAGGCGATCTAAGTCTCAAGGCTAGATTCAGATAGCGAACTACCTGTCAGACAATGATATATGTTCTGAATCAGGCGCCTTAGAAACAAACCGAGCTCTCTGTCTATGGTTTGCTAAAAATTCGACAGTGTTATCCAATGAACTAGACAAAAAAAAAAAGCACCGTCTAGAGCTGAAACAAGAGACATGACAAGCTGTAGGCCGTGCAAACAGCGTCCTTGAGCCACAGAGTAAATGGGCCTCGAGTCTCAGTCAATAGTTGATCAATTAGGTAACTCCACGAAAGAATTTGTAGGAAGACAAGAACCTAAGCAAACGATTATAGGACTTTTCTCAACCTTAAGTATCAGCTCTAGAAGCTATTGCAGTATAACTAAACTAGAATATACTCTACTTAGCGGGTTTCTTCGCCCTTCCTCCGAATCCCCATCCTATTTGATGCGCAATAGTGATAGATACCTCCAAATCATCTGCCCACGCCCAAACCAATCCTGGATTCTTTTGGAACATGCGGCCCGCAGCAATCAAGTCTAGCGGCGTATCATCAGCCTCATTACTTCCTTCAATGATTTTCTGTGCGACCTCCCCCGTCTTGATGCTTCCCACTGAACTAACAAGCATCGTATCTCCTACTGCTGCTTTAATCTTCTTTGCAAACGGCGCCTGGTATCCTGGTCCACCTATGACCTTTTGCAGAGCGTGATTGCCGCCACTCGACACATCCAGCACGTCAACGCCACGTTGGGCGAAGAGCTTGGCCAGCTTGATGCTCTCGTCAATATTCCAACTTGGCCCTCCGTTCCACTCTGGGTTTGTGTCCAGCCAATCGGTTGCGCTAATGCGCGCAAACAAAGGCATCCCCTTGGGAATGATTTGCCGCGTTGCTTCGACTAGTTCTAGTGCTAGACGAGCACGATTCTCAAAGCTTCCGCCGTACTGATCAGTCCTTTTGTTAACTGCCGGCGACAGAAAGCTTGAAACGAGGTAGCCGTGCGCAAAGTGCAACTCAACGACATCAAAGCCCGCGCGGAGGGCACGTCGAACAGCGGAGAGAAAGTCATGCTTGAACCGCGCAATTTCTGCAAGACTCATGGAGCGTGGCTTTGGATAATGTTCGTTAAAGGGCTCATTGCTAGGCCCTACGACATCGTCAGGCCAGCCACCGACTTCTTCGGTTGCCGTTGCGCCAGAGCTGAGCCAAGGCGCAACTGTAGAAGCTTTACGACCGGCATGGCCTAATTGAATGCCAATGCGACCATTTTGACTGTGCGCAAAATCGACATGCTTCTTCAAGGCATCGACGTGGGCGTCCAGCCATATGCCCGAGTCCTCCGGCGTAATACGACCATTAGCCTGGACGGCGGTAGCTTCAATCATCATAAGGCCAGGCTGCGAATTATTTAGTGTCGATTTTCATTTTCATTTTCACCAGGGTAATGGAAAATAATAGAAGTTAGAAGATTGTTCAAAAAGGCAGTCTTACACCGCGCTGAGCCATCCCCCCATAGTGGGTGATGTGCCAAGGTGTGTGAAACCCTTCATGTGCGCTGTATTGGCACATTGGGCTCACCCAAATGCGATTCGGCATTTCAATGTCGCGAATTTTGAGAGGAGAAAAAAGCTTGGGCACAGGTTTCCCAGATGCCTGAATTTGTGAAGCGCTCCCCGGAACAGGGTCTTGCTCGGGGGTAAAGAAAGATGCGTCTTTGGCAGCAACATTATGGATTGGAATGGAGCATTTGGCCTTCTTCTCAGGGACTGGAGTAGCGGCACGAGAAACGGTGATACCGTGATGAGGGTGACAGATGTGAGGGTGAGAGATGCGTTGCGTAAGATAGGCTGCCATAGTGTCTATACGGTGTAAGATGAGTATCTGGGCACAGTACGACGAATCTGACAAGATTTCATTTATTGTAAGGTAAAAGAGAAGGTTATATAGAAATCTCGTTCTAACTTCTTTCTCGCATGATTCCCAGATGCGAGGACTATCATGGTGATTTAAATACCTACTGATATCATCGGCATGAATAGCGTAAGAACACAGATTAGAATCCGGTGGCTTCGCTATATGATGACGATGTGACGTAGCGAAGGATTTTAACGGAGTGGCATTGGCTGATTCTAAACTGCTCATACCTCTCGGGCGTTGAGGGGAAGAAAGTCGTAAAAATGGCGTCCTATTTAATAAAAACATGGAGATCTCATCTTGGTACATATTTTCGCTTGGAATCTTCGTATGTTCTATAGCCGCAACCCTCTGGGATAGAAATGGAGCGCTAATACACGTATGTGGCTGTTTAGGGACTACCTCTTTCAACTAAGGCTTGAGGCGTCGTCAATTTTAAAATATTGGTGACATTAACTACACTTACTAAGTGGCCGAGGTGTGCATAAGAAACTGCCCGTCGGAACAATAGCATGAAGAGAGGTGTACGCGTTGAGGACGTGAATACCATATGTTTCAGCCATAGCCTTCTAGAAACCATTGAGGAACAGTTTGCCCCTGTTCTAGAATGACATTCATCTTCGTGAACAGCTGACCAGTATCTCACAAAGCCAAAGTCAGGGCTTGAATCCTTTCGCAAACATCCTCTCGCATACGGTTTACCCTCCAGTCTTCACAATTTTGCCTATGAGTGGCAACGGTGACATGTACGTAGTTTTCCTCCGGGTTCAACCTCTCCCACCCGCGGGCATTCAGCTGTTGGCTGACACGCGGCGAGCTTCGCAGAAGGTGTGTCTGTCAAGTTTGAAGAAGTGATCGGTGGTGCCGATTTCGCATAAACTCTTTCCGGCCGACCTTGCCATTGGCATTGAAAGGAAGGTGTACACTCATCGTAAAACTATATAGCTATACCATCTTATTGGTATTAGTTTAGTTAGCTATCGTCTACGGAGTAGTTTATGTTACATTCAAGATGAGTCATAGGAAGCCTTAGGTACTCTCAACCCTCTAAGATGCCCTTGTCAGATTCGCCTTCACTGCATGCTACATATATCTTTTTGGGCTATAGTACAAGTAGACAAAAGCAGCTTTTCTATATGCATGCTACGATTGTAACCTTCCTTAATCGCTTGAGAATCCGACTGAAACAGTAAAGGCTGATGTAGGATGCATGTGATTGTCGATCTTAGCTATGCTAGAATTAAGCTTATGTTTTTAATCTAAAGCCTTATCGGTAGGCAAGACTCAATCTTGTTCTACAGATGGAAAAGATCACTTAAATTGTAGACAGATCAAGAGTAAGCATATACAATTATCAACAGATTATTGTATAATTTAATTAGGCATCAAGACAATAGTAAATGCTGAAACAAGCATACGCAGGTGTTGATCGCCAGAGCTGCCTGTTGTTATCCCTGAAGCAAGCAAACTGTCGCTGTTGGTTGTTACCACTTCCTGCATATTGACCGAAGCTGAAGCTTCCAGGTTGAATATGACTTGTGAAAGTATTTCCAGTTGCGAAGCTCGCAGTATAAGAGTTCCCTTCCCAAGTAACTAAACGTGCCGGGTTGGTAGCAAAGGCGATGTTTTGTGAAAATGGTGCCACGTTTGACTGAGAGTCGTCCGCGTAGTAGGCAACAACACTAACACTTGCCGACCAAACGTCAGGGCCACAATTAGCAAGATGCACTCCCCTAGAGATAAGTAGCGCTATTAGTCACATCTTCAGTCGTTTAATATTAGATAAACGTACTCGCCAGCTAAAGCGCTGGGAATAAGAAGAGCGACTGCTCCTAGTAGAATGGCGCTGGGTTGGAACATTGTAGAGGTTTGATGTAAAAGGAATTGAATAGAATTGCTATTGCTGAAACCAAGGAAGCGGCATTTGGATACTCTTTATATAACTTGTTTACACTCAAGTGCATCTATAGCTTTCTCTCCTATATTTAGAATCGTGTGAACGAGAACGAGACTACGAAGTGAATTCATCTCCACCTATGGGAGGTGTGCGGGCGCCTCTAGTCCTCTTTCCAGGCATAAGTTGTATGAGTTTTATCCGCCGCAGCAAGCAGAATTTGATTGGCCCTTATATGGAGTAGGGCGACGGGTCCATGAGGCGCGAAATGAAAAGCGACAGGCAAATCCACCAATTGCTTTGAAGGCTAAGAGAAGCGAAAATATGACACGCAAATCCACTTCTGCGTAGGATCGTATTGCGCGTTCTTCTATCACTCTCTCAGTGCAGAAAAACAACACACAAGGTTAGAAACAGAGCTTTTATTTGTTTGGGAAGATCTAAATAATGCTTGATGCGAGGGAGATTTGCGAGTCGCCTCTATTAACCTTGACGCTGCTTACAACTAGTAGATCACATAGCGTTCGTGCAATCTTGCCTACATGCCAAGCATGCCTATATTTCACATGGGTAAGAGCGAGCATCCTTTCTCCATCGTTCTCGTTCTAAGAAGTCCCGTCTCACGTTAGCCACTAGCCAACAACTTGCGAGTGAACACCAGCTGCAGAATACTCTCTTTTGTCTATTCAGATCATAGACATGAGATAACTCCTAGCTAGTTTCATCTGGTGAATCGAGTAGCCTTCCTAACACACATACGCCCATGTCCATTAACAAATACGAAATCCCTTCACGCCTTTGTCGCTATTCTTTCTCTTGTGTGGGGTTGCTGTAGCATCCAGTCTTAAAACTGCTTGACTCGGTTTTGGGTGGACTTGAAGCCAAGCGCCAAGGCTTCCAAGACTCTTTTATGCGCCTTTAGCATCCCTCATCGTAAGCAGCTCAGCCATGCGTCTGAGATGTATTTCCCTAGATGTGTTAGTCACTGCGGACTCCCACACCATGAAGGCGCCTAGAAAGAGCTCATAGACTGATATATACAATTGCCGGCGCAATGGATTCTGCCAAGTAATATCACAGCATATGTTTAAGGATTAGTTTGGTGGTCACATATCCGGGTGGGGATACTCTCATCAGCAATTCTCTGCTTATATAGACTGTGTAGGCTTTTTCTTCTTCATTAGTTTACTTCTTTATTAATTCTGCTCTTCTGGTCAGGTATTTTCTATCATTATCAACATTCCTTCTTTAGAAGAAACTATCAGTTTTGATGTACTGTTCCAACAATGCCTTTGTTGTAGCTGCAGCTGTAGCTGCAGCAAAGTTTTGCCAAATCTTATTTTTATGGCTGTCCGCATAGTCACACACACCCTTAACCACTATACAGGGCAGCTCGTCCCAAATTCCCGCACCCTCCATCTCTAATGAAAGAATATTATAATGACTTGCAATAGTATCCCGCTGTTCAGCTGACTTGTAGACTGTGTCGCCGGAACCAATGCGGCCGATAAATATTAATGGCGCTTGAGCTTCTTCCGGTCGATTCTCACTCTCCAGCTGTTTCTTCCTCTCTAAGCGAGTTCGTTTCACGAGGTATTCATCATTACAGCCAAGTTCATCACATGATGAGTTATGACATGAGGCACAGATAGGGTCTACGTTAGTACGACTATGAGAGCAGGGACACTCGGTTTCAAGCCGGTGTTTATGCTGGTAGTCTGCTCGAAACAAGCGGTCCTTGTGAGATCCAGGGTATCTATAGTCGCGGTCAGGCTGCCTTTCCACGGCCAGCGTCTGGATTTGCTCCAAGAAATATTTTGCACGCTGCTCCAGTGTTTGGCGCCAACGTGATGTCTCTAGCCGGGAAATCATATTTCGAATGCCCTTCGTTGGTCGGCCTAGGCTGGCTTCAATGCCTTCTTTAGGTCTGAACCCTTCCGGATATTGCCTTCCCAAGTCGTATTGTACAATAGTTCGGCTAATAATGACATCTCCCAGCAGCATCTCACCTTTCCCGTTGGGATTGGGAACGCCGCCACATACTCCCACCAGAAGAACAAGTTTCAGTGAAGAGTAACTAGAACGTAGGCTAGCAGCAGCTCCTGCTGCGCTTGCCTTGCCCATTTCTGGCAAAAGAACGAAAACGACATCAATGCTTCCCATGCGCCCAGTTGTATACGTATTAAGATCCCCCTTTGCCTTGCCGTAGGGGTCACCACCATCTTCGTCCCAGAAGCAGTCAAACAAGAGGGAAACAGCGTCGTATTCGAGGGGTAGCGCGCAGATGATGGCCACTTCAAATTCGTCACGGCTCGAGGGACGACCAGGAATTGTGACGATCTGCTCACTGATCTTTTGAGATAATGGCTCAGTGTTTCGAAAGAATTTGCTACTGCGGCTGAGAAGATTATCCCGTTTGTTCAATGTACCAGGATTGGTGGAATTTGTCATCGTTTTTCTGAAAACTATCGTTGAGAAGTTTGTTGCTTCAGGTATTGCGATGGTACGACTCCGCTTCGAATTTGGCCAGAATTCTCGTCTCTTTCCCCGATCATCCGGATCACTATCAAATAATCCATTACGTCGGGTTGACGTAGCTCCTAAGGGTAGTTTCGATGGAAGAGGCCCAGGGGACTCTGACCGTTCCCTCTTCCGTGTCGTGCATTCCACCAGAGATAGTTCAAGTTTTCGGATTATGTGCTGGTATAGCTCCTCTCTTATTTTCATATCTATGTCTTCCCCGTTGGCCATCTCATCTCGGAGGCTTTTGGCTATCTGGCGATGTACGTTCAGACATCCCACGACTGCCTCTATGTAAGAATCGTTTCGCTCGACTTCCATGCGCTCGACACACTCAAAAAGCTTTGCCCAGGTTTGCGTGTTTTGTTCCCCATAGTGAGAGTTAATATTAAGCGGTAGGTTGTCTCCTTCTTCAATTTCAATCAACAGCTTGGCGAATGAAAGCAGGACGGGATGGCCAATACGGAAGTCACGAAACTCATCTGAGTCTTGTAACTTGGAAGAGAAGGACAGATACAATAGATCTTTGTTGGGGCGACCGTCATTCGGAACAAGAAAATGGATTCTTCTCGAGTCCAATTGGGAGTCGAAAAAGTCAAGGAGACAAAATCCGAGCTTCACAGCCAATGCTCGCTTTTCCTTGAGATTATATCGGATGAGGGACGGTTTGCTGATGAGTGAGTGGCAGCTTAAGGGCTTGAAATTTCCATTCGTTATAAGTTCGTCAAGTGAAAGCTTTTGGATAGTTTTTAGGGGTGGCTTTCCCATTGTCTGCCAGGCCCAAACTCCAAACAGCTGATGCTCTTGGATGGAAAGGTGGAGCTCCTGGCCTTGACCTTGAAACTGCTTTAGTTCCAGGCAAACATCGCGCAGTTCTTTGATGGCCTTGTCATCTCTGATTGGTAGTTAACACCAAAGATTTACAGCCTAGCCGAGAAACAGTGAAGTGTGTACTCACTCAACTGGGGCGCAAAGTGTTTCTTGCCAGGTTCCAGAGTTAGAGCAAGATGACAAGAGTAATTGAAGTTCGGGTAAACGACCCGCGTCTGCTATCTCCTCTGATACCTTCAGCAAAACCTCATGGCTGATTTCGCAAGTAAATCGTTCAAAAAGAAGGTGAAAGACAGCGGACGCCCGACTTCGGAATTGTGTGTTCTTCCAAGGCGTACTCTTGACATTTCGACTGGACCCAACCACTGGTCTGAATTGATTGGCAACTAGTTGGGCCATATACTTGTTGAAGCCAGTGATTGTTTTTAAATCTTCTCGCCGACTTTCGGGTCGATAACGGAACAGGGTATGGTTCGGGCCACCAACCAGGTCAAATACCTCTTCATGTTCGAGTCCATCAAGGAAATATATCAACCCCCAGAGGTGCGGGTACGAGGAGTTGCTGTGCAAGTCCTTGTTTGCCCGAAATTCGATATCCACGAGATTATTTAACAAGCTGCACACGCTCCTAAGCTGAGACCAGCAGGGCTGCAGGTTATCATCAGACAGTTGGATGTCAGACTCCCGGGGAAGAAATACTTGGCGCAGCTCAGTTTCTAACGCCATCACCTCATAATAGGCACGGTCGCTGTACTCTGGAGCCCTATCCCACGTCTCCGGCAGCTCATCGCAATAGGCTTTCTTGTCTATCAAGAGGGCTCCTAATCGTTGCAGCAGGTCCCACTCATGGAGCTCAGATAGGTATGGCATTGTATTCGGGAAGTCCAAACCTACATTTGCCAAGAGGCCTAGGTGATGATTAGAATCGAGACCGAATCACTCGCCGCAGTCTTGACTCAGTTTCCAAAAAAAGACTCATGTAACCATGCATATTGTGAGCAAATAGTACTCAACCAGGCTGAAGCGTCATGCATGATGCTGACCAACTCTTCTTGGAGATGCGGGGTATTATTATTCCGACAGGACGAACTCTCCAATAATGTGACAATATGTTGGTCATCAGCTGAGGGTTGACTTGAACATGGTGCCTAATTTTGGCCTCCTCATCATCGTCATGCCGCTAACGCCGCAGGCCGAGGATCGCATATACATTCTGGCTTGTGAGTGTGAAGAGTTGTTTAAAAAACATCTTTCGAAAGGACACTCGCCTATAATCACAAGTCTTCTAGCGGAATATCAGCAACGATTCTCAATATGGACAGCCTACTTGGGTGTTTTCGCACGCCCTAGTCAGTGCCTCGACAGAAGACTCCAGACTTTACATGATATTCGAGATATTGTTTTACGTCTGTTGGGGTTGTTGAGGAGATCTCTATCGCTATGTTTGTGCATCAACTCACTCGCTCTCGTGTAAATATCTCCTGACTGGGATTGTAGTTGAGTATTCTGGTACAACCGCTACTGATGATATTGAGATAAAAACTCAAGACACTGAAGAAACCTTAAAATCGGGTGTGGAGAAATCTCAAGACACAGAAGAAACCTTGAAATCGAGTGTGGAGAGCTTGACCGAAATTGAGGAGACACTTGATCGACTCAATCGACTGGGTGTTGCGATCCGACAGTCAGCCAGACTGAATCTCAATCACCGAGTGAAACTCTTCACTCAGAATGTCAATGTGAAAGATTTTGAACACTTATTCACAACCATGGTCCAAGTCCTTTACCCCAACGCACACCCATCCTTACGGAGTCGTCTCGCAAGGTCCATGACGGACAGGTTGGCAAGAATAGTATTTCTTAAGTCTCGACAACTTGCTCTAGCAACTCGACGAAACGAGCAGCCACAGCAGATGGCTGATATTCCTGAAGATGAGGCAGTGCAAGAGGAGGCAGCTCCTACCGCACATATTGCACACCATCTGCCACCCCCTGTTATATCACAGCACTCGTTTCCTCAGCCCATAGGTCCGCGTAGTTCATTCTCCGACCTATCATCACTGGACACGGGTCTCTTCCGATCTAGGCTAAACAATATATGGCGTCCAAAGTCCAAAACTCGCAAGACATCTTCTACCCAAATTAAATATGACAATTATCCACGGCCACCGGATCAGTCAGAGGGTGAGGTCGTAGTTTGCGAATGGTGCGCCCAGCCACTTAACAGAGAGGATCTAGATCCCACGAGATGGAGGTAAGAAGGAACTCAACCTATTCTAGCCAGAAGGTCTAATCTTGAGACGCAGGCGACATGTGGATCGTGACTTGGAACCCTACATATGCCTTTCAGAAGAGTGTGCTGAGTCCTCCGCAGGATTCTCGACCTTTGAAGACTGGTCTGATCACATGCAAACTCATGGTCAGCGATGGCATCAAGATGTATACCTGATGCCTTCATGGATATGCGCTATATGTGAAGATGATCACAACACTTTTGGAGACCCGGAGAATCTTCATTCACATATGCAAGAGACGCATATTGACCAATTTTCTGCCGAACAGATTCAAATAATCTCACGACGAAGTAAGATTTCTGGACGGAGATCACTGAATGAGTGTCCTCTCTGTTGTTTTCAGATTCGAGACATAGATCTGGAAACGAAAGTTGTCTCGCAGAAACGAGCCGGAGAGCCATTAGAGGGGAAGAGTAATAAAACTACACGAACAAGTATTGATAGGAGTTCTCCAAAGCCTTATGCAAATACGGACAACTCTACGACTGAATCTAGTTCTCAAGAAGCCAAGATTATGACTCAACATATTGCTTCTCACTTGCAAGCACTGATGGCCCTTACCATCCGGATAGCTTCCCGACAAACCGATCAATCTGTCGCTATGGAGATAAGCAGCGATGTTGTGGATAGTGATGACGCCTTCTCTTCATCCCGCGACGAGGATCACACGAGCGTGGAACCTGACCCTCTCACATCTCCAACAATTCCATCCTCCCAAGATAATAGCACTAGAAGATCGAATGATGATGGTCTTCAACAAGTCATTCCCCCCGAGTCTGAAGACTTAGGGAAGTGGGGTGACGTGCCTCGTCAGGGCGAGGTCTTGGCCGAGCTTGAAGTGCCTGCTCTTGAAGTATTGACTGCAGATACTGGAGATACGAAAAAGGAGACTCTCATGGGTTCTGATGCTGACTCCAGTGACGAGAGCACCGTTGACGATGACGTGTTATCTAACCAGGGAATACCCATACAAGACAACCGCCGACCTAACGTAGATGACACGTTTTTCCAGCGAGCCAGCCTTGTGCGCAGTTCGACCCCGCGAGGATCCCTCCTTACCTTGATGATGGAACAGAATAAGCGTTTGCAAGGTCTAGGTGATCGTGCCTCGCAATCGACCTTGGCCGTTCCTCAATTGCACACAGCCTCCAACGACCTCTCGCTACAGGACTCACCAAAAGACTCTGATGAGACTCCTTTCGCGACGGAGGGATCCATAAACACTGCCCCCACGCTGACACAGGGGATCCCCATTGTTGGCAATGCCAGCGATATGCAAGACCAAGCTGCTCTCTCGCCGCGCACAACGCGTCGCCATATGCTTGAGAATGAGCTTACCGAGTCCCTGCGTCGTCACTTGCTATGGGAGCGACAGCAAAGAACTTCTAATGTTATATTACAGGATAGTAACACCTCGGATCATGTAACTGAGGATAAAGGCTGTGATGACCCAGATCAACCTATGGAAGCGCCATCCCTAGATTTGCAGGATGGCTTTACTTTTAGTAATGATGACTTTACTTATTTTTAGTTATGGCAAACTATGTTAGGAACTTATTTCCGCCATGTGTAAGTCGCCCATTGTTTCCTTCATCTCTATGCAACATGGCTTATCCTAACGTTCCCTCTTCTAGAAGGCACTGCGCTATTGCCAGATCACTGGTCGCCAGTCATATTCTACTATAGCTGATTCCGTTCCCTGGCCAGCTCTATTTTCGGTCTTTCGAGAAATACAAAAACGCGGGCAGTTTTTAAAGCTTAAGCTACCGAAGTTAGGGTTGACAGACGTTTGGCCAGATATTATTTGTACATGTGCATGATGCCTTTTACTTTACAGAGCCTCTGCCCAGATTACATCCACTCCTTCAAGAGCTCCTCGCACAATTTCCATAAGCGTTCTCCGGTACCACGATTTACAAGTCCGTCAAAGATGTAGTCGGCCCCAGTTCCCCATTGCCCCCATGGCTCGATATAGGATCCGTTTTTCCCGCCCTGCTCGAGCATCTTCGTGTCGGCGACATCAGCGAAGCCTGCGAACAACAGAGTGAGGCCGCCGTAATGTTGTTCATAAAGTAGCGGAGATGTCAGCCACTTGACGAGCCCGGGCTGGTTGCGTTGGAATTCGGACTTGACAGATCCTGGGTGGAGGGAGAGTGACAGGAGGCCTTGCGCTGCGAAACGCCGGGCGAATTCATGCGTAAACATGACCAGCATGGCTTTGCTCTGCGGGTATTTGGTCATAGCTCCCTTGAAGCCACCCAACTCGTGCATGTTCAGGTCATCCCAGTTAACACCGTCAGGCTTGGGCGCCGCTCGATGGCCTGAAGACGAAACGTAGACAACTCTCGAGTGGCCGGACTTGGCGTCAGACCTCGCGGCTGTCGTAAGACAAATGGGTGTTAGAAAGTGCTGAAAGAGGAACGGACCGAGCGCGTTGACACCAAGATGCGTCTCGAATCCCTGGACAGTCTTGCTTCCGAACGGCGCCCCTCCGAGTCCGGCATTGTGCCACACCACGTCGAGCCTCGATTCTTTGGACAAAAATTCGGCGGCAGATGATTTGATGGTGCTAAGGTCGTTGAGATCAAGCCGGAGGAAGAAAATATCGCCTCGGCCTCGTTTGACAGTCGGGTGAGGAGCGGCCGGCTCGGACTTGATCCTGCGGATGGCTTCCTCTGCCTTCTCGGCTGAGCGGCCGGCAATGTAGACGCGGCCGTTGAGATTATACACGGCCTTTGCGGCCTCGAAGCCACACCCAGACGAGCCACCTGTAATAATGAAGACGCGGCCAAACTGATCTGGAATATCTTTTTCAGTAAAGCTTGGCTTGGGTGGGAAGGACTCCCTCCAGGTTACAGGAGGCATCGTGGCGATGCCAGTCTTTGTTGGACAGAAACATCATCTGGAAAGACAATCAACATTTAAATAAGTGTCGAGTCTTTGATGAAGGAAGACAGCATTGACAGAGTATGATGATAAGGTTCAAACTTTGAGAGGCTCTTAGTCGAAGCTTCGGATTCCCGCGGCCGCGGGGATCGGCGGGTCCACCCGCGGGTATCTCAACTCACATGTCCTCGGCCGCCGCTGTCGTCTAGACTTTACCTCCTCTTACTTCACAATTGACAAAGTCGGACTGGCTTAAACGGATCTGGGTTGAATAATGGCAACGGCGTGTGTATCCTGTAAAGTGCAGAAACGGAAATGCGACAAAGCGACACCAAAGTGCTCACAGTGTTCAATGTAAGGCGTTCGAACTGCACAAAGGCGGGGAGACCGGCCCCTACTGCCAGATGACTGACCACCAATAACAACACCTTAGTCGATCTTGCGAGTGCGTCTACCCGCGGCGGACAAGCAGAGTATCGCGGAGAATTTCGTCAAATCAGATTGATCGTGACGTTGTGGCCGATAACAACTTACCCTCAACTCGCAGCCTCCTCCATGCCGACCGTCCTTGCGAACCCCAGAATGCCAACGAGCTCTGGGCGCCGCGGGTAGAGTTCCCATCTGTCTATTTTGTTGACCGATACGTCTTCCAGCAGCATCGTATCCACGTCCCGACAGCCTGTCCCGGGACCGATGCGTTTCCCACCAATTTCATAGGAGCAACCCAGGTGGAGCAAGACTCGTATGTCTCGGCCTTCTTCAATGGAGTACACAGATGGCTGCCTGTTCTCGATGAAGAGCGCTTCCGCGCCCGACTACTGGGGAAGACGCCCACGGAGTTGCCCGCGGATGTGGCATTACTTCTTCTCTGCATGAGGCTCATCACCTCCGCACCCTCCGAGTCGTCACGAAACGGAACCCGCACCGACCTTCACCTTGCAGCCAAGCAGGGATTTTTGAACATGGAAATGGCAGGTGTCCTGTCTGTTGAATGCCTGGAAGCTGGCTTGCTCATCTCTCTCTACGAGATTAACCATGCCATCTACCCATCCGCATTTCTATCCGTGGGTGCTTGTACGCGCTACAGCCAGGCCATGGGTTTTGGAGGACCAAACGCCTTGAAGCTGCGTCCTCCATATAATCGCAGCGAACTTGAAGAGAGTAGGCGACTGTGGTGGGCCGTTGTTCTCCTAGACAGGTATGTACCATTTGGGATCTCTCTCGATTCTAACACCCCCCTCCTACCCAGTAGCTCGATTTTTAGACATTTCGCCCATAACGCTCAAGGCCATCCATATTAGCTTCTAGCCTAACAGTTGCGTAGGTATCTCAATCTCGGTTCTCCAAGTCGACTCGCCTCTGTCTATGATCCACCAGACGATGGCAGTATGGTCATTTATGATGATGTACGATAACAATATCTAGCGCACGGCCTCAATATCGGTGCTAATCTTTGTGAAGTCTCAAGAAACAGCCATCGCCAACAGCTTTGGATCCAGCAAGCTCGGACAGCGTGACCAAGGTTGTCCTGCCTTGATTGCACAAGCCACTAGACTATTAGGAAAAGTTCTGCGGCACACCTCCCATAACTATTGCTCTGAAACGGATTTAGAAGCCCAGTGTCTCGGACTCGAATCGTCGTTGTGCCAACGGCAAGAAAAAGAATCCTCACAACTGGGCCGCACAATAGCCTCGCTTATCGATGCCGCAGAGACTGAAGCCAGGAAGTGGGCAGTTCCTATCGAGGAACAGCTCATGATTTGTTATAGGTAAGCATACGCAAATACTCCATATCATCGTCAACTCACACACGTTTAGTTCTCTCCTTGCTCTCTATAACCACTACAAGGCCTGCAAAGGCGACCATACGCAGTGGGATGAGCAGACATTAGTCGCTGTCGAAAGAACAAGGGCGACTGTCATTGGGCGGTGCAGAGAGCTCCTTTCTGACCCAGTAACCAGTTTGGAGAGCATCTCGCCCTTCTTCCTTCACTGTATTTATATGATTGCCATTCTAGGCCAATCCGAGCCGCAGAGCGCTATCGCGACAAGAGATGTACTTGTGAAAGCACTTAAACGCCTCGAGCGTCGCTGGCAAGCAGCCGGTGAGCCCAATGTCCTGTGAATTTGCTACTGCCTATCTAACAAGAGTTGAAATAGGTGTCTATATAGAGATACTCGAAGCTAGAGAAATCCTACAATCGCCTTGAACACCACCCGTCGCTATTACAACTAGTCGTATCAATCCAATGCAATGAATATCATAAACCAACTCCCGTCAGGTTCGAAATGCTATTGATCTTCTGGATTGTCTTCTTATTTGAGGCCTCACCTTGACAACTTATCCCACACTTCACCGTCTTATTAATTCCCTAGGCATTTTGGTGGGATGTACCCCGTAGGCTCAATGTCGTCCGACTTTAGTTACGGACGAAGGATCGACCACGCCTAATTCCCTTAACGCCGGCGTATCTCCTTGTTAGAATGACTACCATCCGGGTTTGCACCACGTTAGATTCTGGCTGCCTATTAAACTTGGATATCATGCTTCATTGCTTTTGGTAATCTGATGTTATGCCTGCATATTGTACATCTCTATCACTCCAGAGCACGTCTGTCCTGATTGAGTAAAAATGGTCTTCCCGAGCCCTGGGTGCCAAACATGCCGAAAACGCAAAGTCAAGGTAATTCATGAATCAAAATCATCTCCGTCATGGAAAACTAAAAATGGGCAATTGATGATAAAAACAGTGTGATTGTACGAGACCTCTGTGCCAAAGATGTCGGACCGGCGATAGAAGATGCACCTGGGACTCGGACGAGCAGACAGGTTTGCACTTTAGGAGTGAAAACGCGTTCGCTATGGGTCTTCAGCGACGTCCACCAAAGACAAGTGGCAGCCAAGCACCGGGGCTTATGGGCTCAGGCTCTACTTTTTCACTGGTATCAAATAACAGCAGAATACAGCCAGCGCTATCGCTGCCATTAGAGATGCACGCACTCTATTATTTTGCAGATAGCGTTTCTACGGAGAGGCATATACTAGGGAATGGCGGCCCTGAATACAGTCCGCACGTGCTTCATCATTGGGAGTTGGCTAAGCCAGACTCTTGTCTCCGTCTCGCGTTGGAGGCCTATTCGCATGCCCTGATAGGACGGAAAAGGGACGTGAGACCAGCCCTTTGCCTTTCCCAAAGAGTATACGCAAAGGCCGTGGAGGAGATCCAGAACGCCATGAGTACAATATCGAGTGATACGATTTATCAGGTGATGCTAGCCATGATGCTAATGGGCGGCTATGAGAACATCATGTACTTTGCCAGAGAATATACGGCACCACCTCCTAACGCCGTCGGTTCCCGTTTCTAGAAGAGCGTCTGCCATGAGAAGGGCGCGGCTAGCCTTCTCAGTGCACGCCGCGAGAGAGGCTTCGCAGCAGATACAGAGCTAGATAAAGCAATTCGGCAGAAGTGTGTAAGTGAACCTAGCAATTGATATCACGAGCTTTATGGACACCGTACGCTGACATGCAGCCCATGCAGCTTCGTATCATTATTCTTCGGGGAGGAGCAATGCCAGCTTGGTTAGAAGATGGCTCGGACTGGGGCGAAGAAGGACACGAGCTGGAGCTAGACTCGCTCATAATCCGTGTTTTGACGTTGAGAAATAAGTCGATATCTTTCCTGAGAGACATGGACAACGCAGACCCAGAAATTGTCAATGAAGTTAAGTCCATTGCGATGGAAGCATACGCGCTCGATTATGATCTCGCTTCATGGCCATTGGGGCTTGCTCAAGACTGGAGGTTTCAAGTTAGCCGCACTCACCCACAGCCGAGTTTGAACGCAGTAAATGCCCGTGCAAACACCCCCTCGCATACTTACTCTTCGGTTGGCCATGCAGCAATATGGAATCGATACCGCGCTCTTCGTCTGATCACAAATAGCATTCAGAAACGGGCTTTCTTCGCACTCAAGTCGCTATCTGACGGTTACATTGTGGATGAAAATATGCAGAGGTGCCAGGTTAATATCAACAATCTTGCTGTCGATTTGCGCTGTGGTGTAGAGTTCTCTCTCACTTCACAGGCCCCTGCTAGAGGTGCAAAGGTTACCACATTTCTTGACGAGCCTCACCCGAGTATAGCTGCATTACTAGCATGGCCGCTAACTGTGGCCGTCAGCGTTGATGCCGTCGAGCTTCCAGAAAAGACTTGGTTGAAGGGCGTCTTGAAGGCTGTTGCACGATCTTTGGGGCACACGCTACTTGAATCCGTTAGTGACCATGGAGAGTTCAAATTTTGACCTTTGTTGTCCTTTAAGAACAACCACGTTGGTATTTCGAAGGCTTGGACAATTTTCCAATATATTAATGGTGATTATAATAAACTTAGAGACGGAGAATATTCACCATAGAGTAGACTCTTAGGGTAGACATTAACACAGTATTTACCTCCAAGAATATGAGTTCACTGCCAAATGACTAAATTGACGGTTGCATACTCTGCAAATAGAAAATTACGCGTATTCTTTCATATCTTCCCTAGACACCGACATAATTCATATTCATGAACTTAGCTTAAGCCCAATCATAGATCGCGCTCAGGGTCAAATACCTCTGGCATTCAGGGTGCTCACCTTTCATACAGGAGATCTGCTCTAAGTTACGGAGATGACGGGAGTATCGGGCTTAAGCTTGAGACGTGTGCTACAATACTGCATTATTGTGTCTGCAACTGTTTGCATATGAGGTACTGAGTCCACAGATTTGTAATGTTCAATTGCAAGGCTGCGGAGGATTATGGTCCGATTTTCAGGTCCCAGCCTAGTTGCGGGTATCTTCACGACCTTGCAGGATTTAGTGTGATCTACTCGATTCCTCTGGGATTTCACTGGACATGCTCTTGGATAGGAGCTAAACCATTTTTGGATAAACGCGCGAGGTCTCCATACTTCGCTCTTTGTCAGTTCAGCTATTTGGAACATGAATTAGTAAAAGAAGTTCGACATGAGCAAAATGAAGAAGGACTGGAAGCAAGAGTGAACAATAGCTTCATCTCTGACTTTGTACTACAGAGTATGGGCTGAAATGTATGTTACGGACTTATCGGATGTTAAAGTCTCTATACTTCAGGAGACAGATAGTGGGAATATGTATAAAAGGGCTGGGCGACGTGATGGCTTCTAAGGTTTTTAACAAGACAACAACGTCTATTTCGAACATCTCTCATCTTAACATACAGCTTGTTTTAAAGCAGAAAAAATACAATCCATCCAATTCATTCTTTCTCTGCAGATCCAATGGCTTTCTCACTACCTCCAGCACTCCAGAAGAGCCTTGACGAAAGTCGGGTCGAGTATGTGAGACTCGGCACATCAGGCCTCCGAGTCTCTGTACCAATCCTCGGCGCAATGTCCTTGGGCTCATCTAAGTGGATGCCGTGGGTGCTCGACGAAGATGAATCCATCGAGATTCTCAAGGCGGCCTATGATCGAGGTTTAAACACATGGGACACGGCAGACCTGTACTCGAATGGCATTAGTGAGCAGGTCATCGGAAAGGCGCTGAAGAAGCATAATATTCCACGCGAGAAAGTTGTCATCATGACCAAGTGCTTTCTCGCCATAACCGATGAGCCGGATATTTTTACGGGTCCGTGGCAGCAAGAGATGTCACAGATGAAGGACTATGTGAACCAATCAGGTACGTTATCACTAGCTATATGACCTTGCTTGTGAATTGGGAGGTTGGATACACGAAGCTAATGGTGTGTTTTTGTAGGTCTCTCTCGCAACGCCATATTCAGGGCTGTCGATGCATCTCTGAAACGCCTCGGAACCGATTACATCGATCTCTTTATGATACACAGATTCGACCCCTCCACGCCAATTGAAGAGACGATGAGAGCTTTACACGATCTAGTTGTGTCTGGGAAAATAAGATACATCGGTGCCTCCTCTATGTGGGCCACCCAATTTGCGCGAATGCAATCCGTGGCTGAGAAGAACGGCTGGACCAAGTTTATCAGTATGCAAAACTACTATAACTTGTGCTATCGCGAAGAGGAGCGAGAGATGAACAGGTACTGCAATGAAACCGGCGTGGGAATTATGCCATGGTCGCCCAACTTTGGTGGTAAATTGGCAAGACCACTCGGTGACGCGGCATCTGTGAGAGCACAGATGCCTTCACCAACAGGCAACCTTACGAAAGTAGATGAAGAGATTATCCAGCGGGTAGAGGAGTTGGCCTCCAAGAAAGAGTGGAAGATGAGCCAAGTCGCCCTTGCCTGGCTTCGCAGTAAGGGAGCTGTGCCAGTTGTTGGTCTCAACTCGTTGCTGAGACTTGAAGAAGCATGCGATCTGCGAGGAAAGGAGTTAACAGCTGACGAGATCAAGTATTTAGAAGAGCCGTACGTGCCAAAGAACATCGTTGGTCATGCCTGATTTTTCATGATCGAGGATTATGACAAGTGCCGGCGGCTTGAGTCATCCCTCCATTGTTGGCGGGGAAGTCGGAGTGTATTGAGAAATGCTGGACATGGAGTAGGGAGTGGGTAGGAGGAATACATGGAGGGGTGCTGTGGCTAGCCTAGAAGAAGTCTTGGACTATTATTATAACAACTAGTTTGTCCACAAGTCAACATTCTAGATGCTCTTACTTATATCAGCCTATGCTAAGCCAGTGTAACTGAAAACAATTACTATATCTTCACGCTATTTCTAAAGCAACTAGATCCCCAGCTTGTACTTCACTATTATTAAAATAGATACCGCGGAGGTCATCTTCAGGAGAAACAAAATATCGACTAGCTGCAAAGGATATTCCGTTCTTATAAGATATCCATTTTTTAAAGGGTATGTTTATTTATTTATTTATTTATTTATTTTATTATTAACGTCTACTAAGTAATTTAGTTATATAAGTCCTTATTTAAGTATTAAGATAGTAGGAGCCGCTAAGTTTAAATTAAGCGTTTACTATATTTTAATATAATAAAGAAAATAAAAAAGTATTAATTTATTTTACGTATTTATTTTTATAAAAGGGGGGCTGTATAAGTTTATTTCCTTTATTAGTTTTTAAAAATCCTTATACTTTTTATTATTAAAAAAGTATTAAATATAAGTAATTTTAAAATATACTTTTTTTTTTAATATATTAGGTAAAAAAAAAGTTATTATATAATACTTTATAAAATACTTTTATATTTTTAATTTTTTATATTTATAAATAAGCTTAGTATTATATTTAAATTTTTTATAATATTTTATAAAGTTTTTATATTTAAATTTTTTAATTAGTAGTTTATATAAAATTAAGTATAGGAGATATAGCTTTAGGGGTATAAAAGGGGTTTTATAAAGGTTTTATTTATTAATTTTATATAACTTTAGGTAGTTATTATTTTAGTTATTATTTTATATTTTCCTATATTTTTTTTTTATTTATTTTTTGATAAAAGTAATAATAAAATAGTTTTTTAAATAGTAAAAGAGTTTTAAACTTTTTTTTACTAATTAGTTAGTTTTTTTATTTTTTAATATATTTTTATAATTTAAAACTTAGGCTATTTTTATAATTATTTATAAAAGTAGTTTTTAAGTAATTTAATATAGCCTTATATAGGCTTCTTAAGATAAAGTAAAAGTTAGTTTTAATATTTTATTTACTATTACTAAATTATTTAAAAAAAAGTAAAATTTTTTAAATATTTAGGTTTACTAAGGTATATATTTTAGTTAATTTTATAACTTTAAAAATATTTACTATTTTAGTATTATAAACTTTTATATTAATAAAAGGGCTATATATTATAGTTTTTTTAAAGTTATAGTATATAATAGCTCCTTAATTAATATTACTTTATTTATTTTATAACCTATTTAAGTAAGTAAAAAAAGTAAACTTAAAAAGGTTATTAAATAGTTTTAGGTATTTTTTTATTACTTTTAACTTTAGTAAGCGTTTAAAGTTTAAGTTTACTTAAATTACTTTATTATTTTTAATAAATAAAAAAAATTAAATTATTTTTTTTACTAAGGTTATAATATATTATAGTTAAATAAAAGGAACCTTAAGGAGGAGTTTTTTATTAATATATTTATTAATTAAGTAGTTCTTATTTAGATTTATAAAATAAGCTACTATATAAAATTTAGTTTATATTACTTATATTAATATTAAGGGGACTCTTAATTTTTTATATATAATAAAAAAGTTAATTATTTTTTAAATAAAAATAATTACTTTAGCTACTATTTTAAATAAAGGTTTTAAAATTATAATTAATTTTATTAAGCCTATTTTTATTTATTTATTTAAGTTTATTATACTTTATTTACTTTTACTAAGCTAAAAAGTTTTTATTTTATATAAGGTTATAAAGGTAATATAAACCTTAGTTATTATAACTATTATATTTAGCAAAAAATCTTTTTATATTTTATTTAAAAATCTTAGGAAATTAACTACTTTAAAGGCTTTTTTCTTTATAATTCTAAAGTATTTTTTAAAAAAAAGCTATAAATTTAGGTATATCCTTAACTACTAAACTAAGTCCTAGGGGGCTATAAATTTTTTTTTAAAGTTTACTTTTTTATTATATACTTAAGTTTTAGTTTTATAAAAGTATATAAGTTTAACTTTATTTAAGTTAAAGAAAATTATATTTTTATTACCTTAGTTTAAGGTATTTTTTAACTTTTACTAAAGCTTTTAAGTAGTTTTTTTAGTATTAGCTTTTACTACTATAATATTAATATTATTTATATACCTAAAGTAAGTATTAGGGTTATTAAGCTTTAAGTTAAAAAAAAAATAAAGTATAAAAATAATAAAGGAAATAAAGGACCTTTATAAAGCTTTATATTTTAACTTTATTTTTAAAAAAGTAGTTTTATAATTATTTTAAATAAAAGCTTTATAATTATTTATAAAAAGGTTAACCTATTTTATAAAAAAGGGGGGCTATTTTTATTCTTTAAGTTTATATACTAGGTAATTATATATAATAATATTAAATATATTAAAAATATTAAGTATAAGAAGGAAGATAATAAAACCTTAAGCTAGGGTAATTTTAATATTATATAGTAAATAGGTAATTAAGTTTATTATAAACTTTTTTAAAACAGCCTTAAAATATTATTTTAATAATATTTTATATTTTATTATTAAAAAAAAAACTTTTTTAACTAAGAGTTTTTTAAAGCTTTTACTTATATAAAAAAATAAAAAAATAGGTTTATAACCTTTATATATAATATATACTTTTTTTAACTTCTTAAATTTAGGGATAATAATAACCTTTATACTTTAAAAAAAAAGTAAGTAATATTTTATTATTAAATATTTATAAAAAAGGTTAATTATATATTTATTAATAATAGGTTAAGTAAATTATAAAAAGGTAATTAATATATTATTTATACTAAGTATAGTATTTTTTAACTTTATTATAACTTTTTTAATCTTTAATTTTAATATTATTTAATTTTAGTAAATATTTTTATTAATAAGAAAATCCTTTTCCTATAGGTTTAAAATATCCTTTTTTATTATTTTTTACTTAAGAAGTTTATTTTTAAAAAAGGTTACTTTTTTTATAAAGTTTAAAATACTTTTATTTCTATTTATTAAAGGGGGTAGTTAAAAGTAATCTATTACTTTATATTACTTAGCTACTAATTAAATATTTTTAGTAATATTAGCTTTTACTATAATTTTATTTTAGTAAGCTTATTTACTATAGTATATAAAATCTTTAAAGGTTTTATAAACTTTTTTTTAAGTAGGGGAGTTATTTACTACTTTTTTATAAGCTTTATAAATTACTTTATACTTTTTTAACTACTATAATATACTATAGCTATTTTAGTATTTAATTTTACTAACCTTTTTTATAACTTATTTAAAAAGGTTTTATAAAGCCTTAGTATATTTATTAAGGTTAGTTTTTAATAATATAATTAAGTTAACTATAAGGAAGGTTTAAGTAAAAGAGTATATAAGTTAACTAAAGTTTTTTTAATATTTTAATAAAATATATTTTTTCTTTATCTTTAAGATTATTTTAAAAGGCTTAAGTAGGTTTATAATTATTATATAGTAATTTAACCTTATATTAAAAAAGTATTTAACTTTAATTAATATAAAGTAGTTTATAAAAACTAAGTTAATATATTTTCCTAAATATTAGGTAAATATATTTATTAAAGCTAAAAAAAGATTATATTTTTTTATTTATTTTATAATTTTATTACCTATTAGGTTTATACTTTTACTTAATTTTTAAAATTAATATAAAATATTAAAGTTACTTATAATAATTAAGTAAAAGAGGGGAGGGTTTTATTTATTAAAGGTTTTTATAATTAAGTTTACTAAAGCCTTTTAGTAAATATTAATAATAATATAATTATATACTTTTATTTAATATATATATTTATTTTTTAAGTTTAAGGAAAAAAGTTATTTATTAAAAAAATTTAAAAAAAATTTAATAAATATAAAAACTAAAAGTTTAATATTTTTTTAATTATTTAAGGGGTTATATACTTAATATTTAAGGTAATTTTTAATTTACTTTTTATTTAATATTTTATTTTATTAAATATAAGGTTCCTAAATTAATATAATATTATAATTACTTTTTTATATTAGTAATAAAGTAATATTTTAGTATAAATTATTTTTTTTAATATTAATTTAAAAAATTTTAAAATTAGTATTTTTTTAGTAATTATAATAAAGCTTATTATTTATAGGCTTATATTAAAGGGTTTATTAGTTTTAAGGGGGGTATTAAATATATTTTTATTACCTTTAGCTTCTTCCTTTTTATTATTTAAGCTAGCTATATAAATTATTAATTTAATAAAGGAGGTTTTTTTATAAAGATTATTTTTATTTAAGTTAACTTTAATAATAATTTTTTTAGCTAAAGCCTAAGGGAGGAAAAGTAAAGCTAAGCTAAAGATTAATAACCTTATATAAAGGCTTATTTAGGTTTTTAGGTTAAATATTTTTTTAATATTAAAAGTTAAGGTAGAAGTAAGTTTAGGTTTAAGTAGGTTAATTTTATTATATTTTTACTAACTTAATTTTTAAATTACTTAAAGTTAGGCTTTAGTTATTTATATTTTTTTCTTATTTTTAATAATTAGTTTAATAAAATACTTTAGGGAATTTATTATATAAAGGCTATTATAATTAATATACTAAAGTAAAGATAAGTAATTAATTATAATATTATTATATTTAAAAAATAATTTATTATATTTATAATATTTTTTAGTTTTAGTGTAATTCTATAAGTTATAAAATTTAAAGTACTATAGGTATTAAGTAACTTAAGGGGGTTAAACTTAAATTTTTACTAAAAAAAAGTTATTAAAAAGTTTAAAGCTAGGTTTAATATTTTTATTAAAAAAGATAAAGTAATTATATATATTAAGGGATTTTTTAAAGTTAGTTTTATAATAAAAAATAAATAAACTTTTAGCCCTTACCTTAGTATATACCTTTTTTAAAATTAATATATTTATAGGGTAAGTTTTACTTATATTAGTATATATTTTTAATATATTATATATAAAAAAAACCTTTTATAAGTATATTTTTTAAATTTTTAAATTATTATTTTTTATTATTAACTAAAGTATAATAATTTTATTTTTAATATTTTAATTTTTATTTTTAAAAGTAAAGCCTAATTAAACTTTTTAAAAGTAAGTAATATTTTTATTTATAAACTTTAAAATTTTAATTAGTTTTTATTTAGCTTTAATAATTAATAGCTTTTTTTATATATAATTTAAGGGGACTTAAATAAAAATATAATTATTAAGGCTTTCCTTAAGTTTATTAATTTTATTTATATTTTTTTTATTAATAATAAGGGCTAACCTTTTACTATTTATAAAAAAATACTTTAAGTTATTAATTTCTTTTTAAAGGTTTTTATTATAAGTATTTTTTTATAATATAATTTATATTTATATAATCTTAAGGTCCTTTTAGCTTACTTTTTTAATAAATATAAAGGCTTTTACTATAGTAAAAGTTTTAGTAATATTTAATTTATTTTTTTTATTATAAAATATATTAGCTAATATTATTTTAATTAATTAAGTAACTTTTTCTTTACTACTTAATTTCTTAGGGTTTTTAAGCCTTTTTTTAAAGTTAATATAAAAGGTAATAAAGTTTTTAAAAGTAATATTTAAATATAAGTAAATTTATTTTACTACTACTAAAAAAAACTAAAAAATATATTATATTAAGTAAAAATTAATAATTATAATTATATTTAATATTATATTTTATTTAACCTACTATTATATATTAATTTTATTAATTTAGTTTATAATTTTATTTTTAATAAAGGATTTTCTTTTTTTATTTAAGTTAATAACTTCCTTTATATTATTAAAAATAAAAGTAATAAAGCCTTTTAAAGCTATTTATATTATAATTACTATTATTATTATACTTAGTTTTACTTTATTAAAATTAAGTAAGGGTATTTTATTTATACTAAAGGCTTTTTTAAAGTATTTTTTTTTTTAAAGGTAAAGGGGAAGGTTATAACCTTTTTTATTTTTAGGCCTAAGGGGGTTACCTTCTTTAGTAATTAAAAGGCTGTTACTAATCTAGGGGCAGCGGGTTTTATTCTATTTTAGTTATTTAAAGGGTTTATAGATGTTTTTATTTCTTTAAAGTCCCTAGATAGGACCGTAAATAAAAAAATCGTAGTTGTTTTATCTAATAGTTAGTTAAACGGGTGGGAGTTTTTTTTTTTTTTTGGTGGTTAGGTACCCAAAAGGTGGGGTACCTGTAGATGTAGGAGGGAAGCTTAGTTGTTCTTCAAAGGGTATCCCCGATGACAGGTTATCCAAGTAGTCCAAATAATCGAGGATATTTCCGCCCGGAGAACCTAGCTCCCCATCTATTACACCAGGCAGGAAACAGTCCCCAATCAGTTGATATTTCCGGACGGATTGATAAAATTGTTGGGATATAGGTCGTAAAACAAGTGGTAAGCTGCTGCCTGGCAGAATATAAATCTCATCGCCTTCCTTCATTAGCATTGGGCCCAAACCCACATCCTCATAGTTCTTCAAATGCCTCGGGCGAAAAAAAGAATAATTGAAAGGCTCTTGAGTATTGAGAAATAATGTTCGATTGGTTGCTGAGAGTCTCATAACATCCGTAAAATGACCAAAATGCCCAAATCTAAGCTTAATAAATGTCTGGAGCAGAAGTTTATCTTCCTTTTGACAATTCTGTGACATCATTTGGTCAAGCCACCACAGGAGGGCCTTTGTCTCCTCAGTGGCGAGTCGTTTAAGGCCTGCACCTCTAAAATATGCAGTATCGGACAAGATAGTTTTCAGGAAATTTTCTTGAAACTCTTCAAAAGAATCTACTTGTGACCTGCTCATAGCCACCTCATGCCATCTTTTAAGTACCTCCACAATTGAATTTCGATCAGATGATGCATACAGTGGCTCTGTGACTTTGGATACTGTTGCAATCTTGATGCCATTGACTGTTAGAGAATGTCCAGAATGATGAATGAGGCCATACTTTGGCAGATCTCTATGTCCGTCTTTATGGCAGTAACCTGCCAAAGTTTTGCAGAGGAGCTTAATATCTTCTATAATAAGCGAAGTAGCTTTGGTATTCAAGCATTGTAGCTTCTGGGCAAGTTCCTCGCGAAGAAGAGCTCGCGTGTCGGCCTCAGCTTTTAGCGAGTCAAGCAGTAAAGTCATCTCCTGTTTGATAAATTCATGTTTGGAGGTTTCGCTCGTGTCCATAATCAATATTGGCGTCACTCCCTTACTGGCATCGAAAAGAGTAGAAAGAGCAGCTCGTTGGCGTTCATTCTCATCAAGCTCTGTGCTCCAATCTGGAACCCAAGATGGTATATCTCGTCTCGTTTTGCGACTATGATCCCCGTACAGAACGGAAAGGGACTTGGTATTTCTTATTGTCTCAATTATTGGCGCATGAAGACTTCCTTCACATCTAGCCGGTAATCAGGCCGAATAGCAGTTGTTTGGTTGCACAGTCCTAGAAGAGCATAGACTCTGTCTCGGTCATCAGAAGCCTTGCGGTGTCCAAAATACCGCATGAGCGATAGGAGATCGGCTCCTTGAGACTTCCTCCAATTGTGGCGAAAGCGATCTAAGTTGGAGACACGCGAGAAAAGATTGAAAACTTTCAAGTCGCTGATCGGAATAGAGTTAGGATGGTTTGCGTATGAAGATTCCCAAGATTGTAGCGCAGTTGCAACTTTGACTAGTAATTCCCATGAGATCTCCACGTTGCCGTATCTCACGGTGAGCCTTTCAGAGACGACTGCTTCTTGAACGACCCATATCCGATCCCACCAAGATACAAGTAATGTGCGTCGCAATGCCTCAGAAAGCTGTGTTAAATGAGTTTGCGGAAAATCTGCCAGAAATTTGAATAGAGCTGAATGGCTTGGGCACTGGGCCACTGTAGTCAGAAAAGAAAATATCTCATAAGCCTGAACCGGTGTCTTCGGCGGTGATGTCTTCCAAATGTCGACTGCGGCGGAAGAAGCATCCACGGTGCCAACATCAAATCTCTTGAGCGGACGAAAATCTCCACATGATTTGGAATGTTGCTGGCTGTAATCCAAACCGTTACCGAGAAATATTATCACCTCGCTAGCCATGCTATAGATCTCGCGCATCTGGGCAACCTGTAATGATCGCTCCTCGATGTTGCTTTGGTCAATGCACTATGTATCGGTTAGTACTTTATTCTCGGCTTCGCTTGGCGGCAGCATAATCACCAATGCATCGATCCAAAGAGTGGCTTTCTTTTCCTGTTCTCTCAAATGTTTTAGAGCAGTTTCAAGATTGGCCGTCACTTTGACTTTATAACCATTGACCAATATCTCTGGGCGGTTTCGTCTCCCACGCCCCCAAACATACGAAAGGGCCTTATATGGAGGATATCCATCGCGAAGTCGATTATACCGGTTGAGTGTGCAGTGGATTTCATCATTCCATTGACCTGGAGATAGCTCGATTAAACGGAAAAAGCCAGGTTCTGTAGATGAGTAGGCTGTAGACGAATAGTCCATAATTGACGTCGCAGCCAGCGTACATATATAAAGAGTTATCAGGTGTTCAATGGTGTGCAGTGTCCATATTCCTTGTGGCTTATTTCATAGCGGTAATGTAGTAAATCGTGTCAATATTCTTTTTCCTGTGCGAAAAACAACCTGCAGTATACCTAAGAGACTTTTAGAAAATCCAAAGTCTCTTCAATGATGCCTCTCTACTCCTTCTCAGCCCAATGCTCCGCCCAAAGGGAAGCCCAATACCACCCACGTATCTTGTTTAGGCGTCAGCCTACAGGCAACCGAGCCTTTGTGGCTATGCAGGACAACAACACGGCCAATCAGATTCCAAGGCCCCAGCACAGCCTTCATTCTAAAGCCACACCATTGGTAGCTGCCCGCTGTATGGTTAAACCGTGCAAATTGAAGTGATATGAGGCTTTATGCTACTGGAGGCTCTTATCATGTAGAATGGCGCCGGTCGGGTGCGGCCAGTCGCAAATCTATAACGACGGAGCTACATTACGCCCAATAAATATGGCTAAAGGATGTCAGATATTAATAACAAAAGAAGGAAGAGTAAGAGGGTAATGACAGGCAAATGGAAGCCAATGCGGGGCCAAGAGCGAATCTCAGATGTATTTAACCTAAGGTATATATGGCACATACAACAAGGCCTTAGAATCGGTATATCAATCTCGTCCACAGGTCATTTCCATCATGTGCATGTCTTCAACCAACTCTGAAACCAACGGCCATAGAAGCTTGAGTTTGGATCTACTTACAAATCCATGCTGTCAATGGCCGGCGGATCATGTGTATCCAGGCAAATATCTAGAAATAAAGGCATTCGGCTGCCATGATCTGATCTGAGATCTTGGTAGGGATACTCGTCTCGGAGATAGCATAAGAGATCACCACAGAATCATGAATACAATCTTCGTCACTGCATGGTATCAGTCAACACCAACTCGAAACACGGCAGAGTGTTTGACATACTTATAAAAAAAGCACTTAATGGTGTGATCCTTGATTGTTGGGATAAAGATGGAACCACTGCTAATGAGTTAGTTTACGATCCTACTGTCATACGAGGATTAAGAACTCACATGTAAAGAGAATCGAGGGGAGTACACTGGTTATCAACCAAGGTCTGGCTGCCTTTGTAGTTTTCATGGGAGAAGACAAGAGCCTGTTTCAATTGACTTTGATCAGCATTGAGTCAATGTCATTTGACAGGCTTAGTTCGACTCACAAATGGATCTGGTACTGGATCAGCACCCTTTGCAGCAGATGCCAGAAAGGCGAAGGTGAACGGCAGCAGGACGGATAATTGCATGATTGCGAATATGCTATTGTAGATCTGATTTTTTGAGAATGAGATGGACTCGGTATTGAAGATTGCGAAAACGGTTACTCTTCGAAGAGTATTGAATAGTTATTAATATGCGATTTTAACATGGCAAGTTGCGGTGAGGGTAATGGACCATTTGAAGACATGCATATGAAGCCTCATCCACAAAAAGAGTACTAGTAACACAGAGAGTACGGCAGAACACATTACGAGAAATTCTGCAGGGGTATGAGACTTTCATTTCCGTGTGTTTCAGATCGGATTGTGTTCACCGTGACATGTATTGGCTGAATTTGGGCCTTGGCTTCAGTGTTATCTCAATATTTTGCCTGATCATTTCGTCAGATATGCTCTGCAGTACTGAAAAGGCGTAAAATATTTTAGCTATATCATGTTAATATTTTAAGCGATCAATATAGTTTTAAACCCTCCGTTGTTATTAACTAGTGATATCAAATAATAGAACAGGTGAGAAGGAGAGGGAGAAGTTACACAAAGCATGCATGTTTGAGACATTGGGCACCTCTTTGCCTCTATCCCCACATCGATCACAATACGAAGAGGGGAAAGGATTAGAAGATGCATCTCTACTGAAGACAAATTCTAGCCTATTGAAGCAGTATTACATCATTCGGCTACACATGAAGGATAAGTCAAGACTAATACTGAATGAAATCTTGTAACTGTGCTAAGATGCTAGGAGAGCCGCAACTTAGACGACTCCGCTTTCTCTAAGCATACATACATGTTAAAAGCTTGGTGTTTGGCCTGACCTTTTGTATACTAGATACTCCAGTTACCGACCGGTAATACTAGAATAACGGGACCGTTTAGAGCCAACTAAGGTCTTAATCAGAGGATCCGTAGCAATATAGTTGCCCAGTTTCTGCAGGGCTTCAAAGTCCCTTAATGAGAGAATGCTTTGGCTATTCTCAATGTTAAGGAAAGTCTTCAGGCCGCTTACCTGAGTGGGCAGTGAGTTTAATGCCTTGTCATGGCAGAGTGTTGTAGGTTAACTAGAAATCGAGAAACGATTCCAAGCAAAGGTTCCCAGTTCCCTAAGATGCCACTGTGATTAGTCCCTCAATCATTAAGCACTATTGATCAATGTTTAAAATCTACAAATATAATTAGACCGCGTACGAAGAAACTGATTAACTTCATAAGCTAGGGTGCATTTCTCGTCGAAGATCATGATGTAACTAGAGTCACGAAGCACTTTGCTGCGTGCGCGGAGGGGCTTGCCGCTAGCCGTAGCGCATGTAAATGTACTTGGTTCTTCCCCCACCATGCATGGCTCTCGCAGGAGGCCCCCGCTATCCGGCCTGCTAGTGCTGTGTCCAAAAGTACATGTACCTGAGCATGGCCTCGTGAACATGTGCTTCCCTTCGAACTTGGACGTTCCTATCATCGCATTTATCGCAACCACTTTCTTTGCCGCACAACTCATAGCTGCTATGATGCGTGCGTCTCAAAGGCGTGTCTACGAAAAGTAAAGATGGAATATTTGGAATCTGGTCGAAAAAGTCATAGCTTTGCTTACTAGCCCCACTGATACTCGCTTTAGTGCTCTCGTATTGCTCAGGTATAAGACAGCCATGCCCCCTCAAATGAGGCTTTACGAATGCACTGAAGTATAGCCTCATACATCTACTTCAACCGGCCAATTAGCCACGGACAACCTCTTGAGCATCCTGTATAACGGTTAGAGAACGCCTAGGTCACCATGAGCAGCGCCGCGGATGATGTTGTCTCCTTGTTTCGCATCCACACAGAGGCCCTTGCGAAGCAAGATTGGGCCACAATTACTGCCAGGCTTCATCCAAGCCTTACTCGAAACCACATTGCTCTAACCGCCGAGCAGTATGTTAATCAAGCAAAAGAGGGCTTCAAGGCGATACCCGACTTGGAAGTCGCCCTAGACCAGGCTTTCGCCGATAAAAACGGCAGCTTTGTCTTTGGTCGCTTGATCGTGCGCGGCACACTCAAACAAGAGTTTATGGGAGTCAAGCCCTCCGGAAGACCATTTGAATTCTCAGAACTCACAATTTACGAGTACAGAGATGGTAAAGTCTTTCGAATCCTCACGGCTACGGATAAAGAGTCAATCAAGAATCAGGTCGAGAGCCTTCCCCGGACACCATTTGACACAGGATACGGCTATGGGCTCCCTGAGCAGACAACCGGTTTAAAAGAGAAATTTACAAATCTCATAGAAGGCATAACAAAGGGAAATGTGAAGGAATCCGTCCTCAAATACTGCGCTCCCGATGTTCTGTTCAATGGCATACGGAATATTACGAGGGAAGAGATAATTCAACAGAACTTGACCATACAAGACGCCCTCACAGACTTGAAAGTGGAATTTGACGGACTAGTAGTTGATGAAGACCATCAGCGGGTTGGCTCTGCTTACTTCGTCACTGGACGAGTTACCAAGCCGTTCAAAGACTATTTGCCGGGTCAAATTGTTCAACAATACAAGTACGCCATCCATTTCATTAACGAGGATGGGCAACTTGGGGCCCTTACGTCAGTGGTAGAGAGCGAAAAAGCTATTGATGAGGGTACCGAGGCTGCGCATTGATATCGTGGGGAGGGGTCGGTCAAATCTGGAAGCTTTTAATGTGGCCTTGGACAAATCTACATCAACAGATCTCTAAAAATCTCGAAATGCGGTAGATGGCTAAACTTCCCACGTGCTTAATATTAAGGCTATTACATGCAAAGTCTTACGGATGCAAACTGAAGGAAATTTCCACTCTCTACACTCCCTAACGGCTATCAACACACAAAATACTTATTGGGGTATTATTCAGGTAGAAAAGACTGCGAGCCACTTGCCTGTCAAAATCGCGAGGTTGTCGTGCGGAAAAATAATAGCTCCACCCTCGCTGTGTAATAATCGCTCTTCTCATACGATTCAAAATGAGTATACCTACAATAGAGACCCTTTGCCATAGTAGCCTCTGTACGGCTAACTCATCCCTATCCACGTATTGATCATACTGTACTCTGTACGCGGATTTAGGACTCATTTCCGAAATTCCCTATTTCGGAATGTGTAGGTGGATACTCAGTCAGTCTGTGCTGATTAAATACATATCGACATTAGTCAGAATATCGGATCAAACTTCATGGCAGATGGTCACCGCTGCCGTCTACTAGATACCCTCACGAACATCTTTTGAAGAAACGTTGAGAACTTTAAGTAACAACCTTCAATACATAATCATGAGAGTAGGAACCAGCCGAACTGCAAACGAGCCACAGCTTAAGACGCGAATCAGTCGTTGGAGACGGTACCAGCCGCCAACGAATCTTGTATGTGGTAATGATTCGATGGCTGAAGTAACACCATCTGGGCAAACACATAGACGAGTGAGAAAGAGGATCGGATTGGAATTTATCAACACAGCGCATCCTCATGATGCCACCTCGTCGACTGCCATTTCCAGCATTCGGTCACACGCGGCACGAAATATTCATGCGTCACATCGCGCGTCGGTTTCACAACCGAAGGGGACTAAGAAGAAGAGGAGAACGCAGATGGATACTAATGACATCTCTCTTTTGAGTATAGATTGGCCAGTGAACCTAATGATTCCTATTTACAGCGGTTTACTTCATTGCTTTGCACGGCCAATGACAAAGTTTGAACATTTTCTTCTCGACTACTGTAAGTGGCCGTTGGATGAAGAAATTTGAGAGTCTTCTACCCGTATACCACTAACTTGCTATTAGATGCAGCATCAGTTATCCCAGATGCCCACCTTTGGTGCCACCATGGCGATGAGGAGGCCCTCTTTATTGAAGGTGTAAGACTGTATTGGCTTCCCTTTGTAGTCACAGACAGTGGCTTGTTAGCTGGTATATTCCTGTCCTCGTGTCGTAATCTTGCACTTCGCGAGCATCGACCACATGCAAATCATGAGTATTCTCAACTTGCAATGATGTACAAACTCGAATGCATCAGGTCTGTAAATGAGGCTATTGCTGCAGAAGGACCAACAATTATCGAAACTACAATTGCGAAAACCCTACTATTATGTGCGGATGAAGTAAGTCAAGAGCTATTTCTCCAGTGCCAAGAGACGGTGTCTAATAAAACTATGGCGTAGTTCATGTGCGATGACCTAAATGCCTCAGCTCTGCATTTCGAAGGTTTGAACAACATGATCCAGTTGAAAGGAGGTTTATCAAATGTCGGAGTCAATGGGTTTCTGAGACAGGCTCTTAAATGGTGCAATTTGGAAAACATTCTGAAAATAAGCTTACCGAATTATAATCCCAAATGCACTAGAGATACTTTATGAGAAGCTATGTCTTTATATAAACTTCCTTCAAAACCTTTCCATGCAAGGACATATTGAACGAGACTGGCATGATGGAGATTTATAAGACCCTTCACTAGTTCAGTATATTGAGAAAATCTCTCATATAGATCGATAGGCTATCCTTTCAGTGCTCTTCCTTATTATCTTAATAGTAATATACGAGGCGTAACCATACGTTTGATCTAATGTGGCGGCTGCTTAGTATCTATGAAGAACTGCTCAAAGTCTCCCGAATGGAGTCCTCCAAACTCTTCCAACCATCTTGCTTAGCCCACTTTTTCAACAGCTTCAGTGGAACCCTATCATCAGCTGTTGTAGAAATTGCGGCAGGCACCAGGAAATCGTCAACAACTTTATGGGTTGGATCAATACGTCGAAAGATAGCCAAGACATCATTCCAGTTGAAAGGAGTCGCCCAGGCTTGGATCCGCTCTTCTTTGGTGTCCTCATCAAGAACTGCAGCGACATGAAGGACTGCAACATCTTTGACATTAACGTAGATAGCTGTTTCATACTATTAACACACGAAGAAACTCTTTGGAGGGATGGCCGAAGCAATACTCACATGAAGGCATCAACCCAGCAAAGGTTGTGTCACCCTTCCACAAGGCGCTAACCCAACCAGCTGTACCTCTTGCATGGCTGGGATGAAGCATAGCGCCAAGGGTGGTAAATGGGCTCACAACGTTGGTTACGAAGCTGGGCTTCTCTTCTTGAATGAACTTCCAAACAGCCTTCTCAGCCTCCACCTTACTCGCCATGTAGGTGACCATGCCACGGGAGGCGTCGTATGGTGGTGGAGCCCACGCTGCCTGCACAGCCGCGTCGTTCCAGGTATCGCGGCCGACATGTCCCGACGCACCAGGAATGGGCATTATGGCTGAGCCAGCTGAGGACGTGAAAACTACGCGTTTAACGGAGGGTTCTGCAGCAGCGGCTCGTAAAAGCGAAACAATTCCAGACACGGTTTGCGGAATAACCTTGTTCGGGTCCGGATCAAGGTTTGAGACAGTGGCAACGTGAGCAATAGCTGCAACACCTTTAATGGCATCATCAAAAGCGTTTGGGGCTCCAAGGTCTGGCACCTGGATAAGCTCTACATTGCCAGCCGCATGCTCAGCCGAGAACAAATCATTTGTGAGCCAAGACGCCTTGGATATATCTCGAACCGTCCCGCGCACTTTATATCCCTGGCGGAGAAATTCCTGTGCCACATGTGTTGCAATATAGCCCGTAAGGCCTGTGATGAGGACAAGGGAGCCTTTAGGGATAGCTGCAGTCGGTTCTGCCATGACGATACAAATTTACGAATTCGTGGTGAAGTTAGTGTATAATGATAGTATGATGGTAGTGAACAAAATTCCTCTCTCTTCGAGTTATTGCCCATACTTATATACATCAATTACGTCTCACTTCAGCAGAGATCTAGTTCCCCGAGTCCGCCTTGCTAAACAATCATTTCAGAATTATTAATCATTATCTTTCGTGGCTATAGAACGAACCTATATGGATTGATAATCGTGACACGTTTCCAATAGAATAAGGACTATTACAGCAATCGTATTCGAAGGCAATTGAGATATTACTGTTTTGGGAATGTGTGCTAAGCGTTTCTGTCTGTATGAGCTTTAAGGCCACGGACACAAATTTTGACGATTGATAGGCCAAATCTATGGAGCAAAGCGTTTATTAAACATTGCTTGATGAATAACATAACGTCTGATTGGGAATATTGCCAATTATCATTTTACCGGCTTAGCAAGCAATGACTTGATTAGTCTTTCCGCAGGACGAGTAGGCCAATTTATAGATGGAGGTTCCCTTTATATGTTCGAGTCGCTCTGTTTACGGAGTATCTTAAGAGAGCTAGTGAACCTGTTGAAGTTAACCTAATATGATACATTTCAGACTTTTGAAGGGCCAGGCGTCCTGATGGGGGATCTTCCTCGAGAGTATGTCTTGGTCATGAACTCATTGATCATTTCTGAGGAGCGGAAATAGCTTCTCCGCATGCCAAACGCTCCTATGTTGATAAATCAATACACCTAGTCATGTCAATGTAACTGATAAGAATTTAACGGCTTGCACAACAGAGAGTAAAAGTGAGGCGATTCGCCCTTGAGCGCGTCCATGAGCGGGCACCAATTGGCCAGATCGGGACGCCAAGACCTTTATTTCCTTTTTAAGAAGCTGTACTATTTTAGTGGATCTACAAAATCTCGCCGAATAAAACACAGCGATTTCTCCAAGACAGCGGGCAAGATGCACATCATCACTAGAGATTTGTGTCAATTATGTGGAATTGTTCTTACTTTAGGAGGTGGTTTGGGCATTCCCATTATATGGACCTTTTTCGTGGCAAATTAGACACGGTAAAATATTGGACGGGAAAATGAAGCACCAACAAGTACACTGTTGCTTTGGTGAAATCCTCACACGGATTCTATAATCCCGACATACATCTCCAAACATGCTGAAGTTCCCATCCTGCATCCATCCCAGGCGCCTAAAATCACTAATTCAACCCCAGGCCCTTTCTTTCTTTTTGCGATATCTCTTATTGGGCTTTCTAATGTGCAGGATCATTAACACAATTGTGACCGGGTATGCTTTAGCATCCACAAATGAACGTCATTGATATTGTCGCTCGCCGTCAATTATGGTAGCAGGCAGTTCATTGAACCCATTTCTCTTAATTCCGATGGCAAATAGCCTTAAGACCATAAACAAACAAGAAAAATGTTGCCTAATTCCGCAGCGGAGTTGGAATGTGTAAGATGTTCAAACAAAGTTCATAGTAATCTGGATCATCAATGGCGGTCTAACTTCCGGACGGAGTACTCCATGGCTGCGGAAATATCCACTCACTCTGTGGAAGCTTTTACATTTAAACTAGTTTCTCTCTGTTCCATCATGCTTAAACTGCTTGTTGATTCCCAGCAGAGCATTTATTTGTTATTGTAAATGAATGCGCTCAAGAGGGCCTTCGTCATGTCTAAGGAAGAATCTCAAACGGCAACAAGCGTTGATGACAATGCAGACAGCGATACTAAACAGCCCGCTGAAACGGAAACTCCCTCCGACGAGCCATCGCTTTCTCCAGCCGCAGTGGCCTTCATCCTCTTAGGATTGAGTTTGCCTGTTTTTCTCATTGCCCTGGATACTTCCATTGTTGCTACAGTTGGTATTCCCACGAATGGCGAATTTAACACTAGAACTAAGCTAACCGGCTTATGCTTCTTTTCTAGGCTATTCCATATATCACAGATCGATTCCAATCCACAAAGGATATTGGGTGGTATGGGAGCGAATATTTTCTTGCGTTGTACGTCTTCTTAGCTCGATGCCATTATATCGTGCATTAGTGCTAATATTGGCCCTATCAAGATGTTCACTACAGCCGCTGAGTGGTAAACTCTATGCAACATTTTCTCTCAAAGTAAGCAAAGCTGCCATTACGACATTTGTGCGAGAAGTCTGATCTAACCGCTAAAAGTGGACATTTCTCACCTTCTTTGCCGTCTTTGAGCTCGGTTCTCTACTATGTGCCACGGCAGTGAGCTCTAATATGTTTATCGGCGGGCGTGCTGTTGCAGGAGCCGGCGGAGCAGGCATCGTATCTGGTGCTTTTTCCATTGTCGCCTTCATCGCTCCGCTTGAGAAAAGACCACGTAAGAACTAACTTCTTCCACGAATGTACCCCCTTAAGACTAACCAAACAGTTTAGTGTATATTGGGTTTATATCCTCATTCTTCGGCGTTGCGACTGTGATTGGCCCTTTGATCGGAGGAGCCTTTACAGAACACGTATCGTGGCGATGGTGTTTCTATATCAACCTACCAATCGGTGCAGTAGCCGGTCTAGTGTTGGTAGTATTCTTCAATCCGCCTACTAGAGATATAGAAACCGAGCCCATCACCCGCCGCATCCGGGCTCTCGACCTTGTCGGCGCATCTCTTTTCATTCCGGCAATCTTGATGGCCCTACTTGCCCTGCAATGGGGAGGATCTACGTACCCCTGGAAGTCAGCCAAAATAATTGGACTTTTCCTCGGATTCGGAGGTCTCTGTGTGGTCTTTGTCCTCTGGCAGATTTATAAAGGCGAAGAAGCTATGCTGCCCATGTCCATACTCGTCAACCGCACTGTTACTTTCAGCAGCCTCACTCTAGGGTTTGCATATGGTGCAATATTCTCAGTCATGTATTATCTTCCAGAGTGGTTTCAAGTCGTCAAAGGAGCGGGTCCGATTAGAAGCGGCGTCATGAGCCTCCCAACCTTTGTTCTACAAATCGCCGCCGCTCTCCTATCTGGAGCACTTGCTCCTAAACTGGGTCCCCTAAACCCCTGGGTCTACATTGGTTGTGCTTTTATGGCTATTGGCATTGGACTCTACGGTACATTCGATCTCGACACATCTTCCGCACACTGGATTGGCTACCAGATCCTGCCAGGTATAGGATTTGGCATGATGGCTCAAATGCCCGTTGTAGCGGTGCAAGCCACCTTGCCCACCGCCCAGAGTCCTCTCGGCGTTTCTACAGCCACTTTCTCTCAATTCTTTGGCAGTGCAATTTTCCTAGCAATTTCACAAGCTGTGTTTGCCAATATCTTCATCAATAAGTTGACTGTGGAAATCTCCGGTGTTGATCTACAGAGCCTGCTCGCCAGTGGCTCAGGAGCTATTCGCAAACTGGTGCCTCCAGACGATTTGCCAGTTGTTCTGGGTGCATTTAATCAGGCTCTTGTAGGTACATTTTATCTCTCTGCGGCCGCGTCTGCAGCTGCGGTTGTGATATCATTTGGGATACCCTGGATCAATATTAAGGGAAAAAAATTTGACAATTGAGCCTGGAGCATGATACGGCACAATCGTTCACGCTTTACCACTGGCAGCCTGCGTTTCATTTCAATTTGCGGCTGGCTGGGATATACTGCAGGCAATTGATTCATCTCTTCAATCATGCCTTGCGACCTTCAACTATGTATTATACTTATCAAAGACTACCTTTAGAATGAACTCTCGCATATCTTGGAATAGATACTTATTTACCATATTTTTCACACAGATAAACTATCCTCTTATTTATTTCTCGTTCTTTATTATACCAGGATGACATGTCGATATCTTTCGGACCTAGGTTAGGCTTCTGGATAGTAGTTGTCTCGTTGGAGATTCTGTAAAGGTCCCTCGCTCTCAATCCTCTAAATCCCGACTACACCCTAGCCAATGCGATGTAGGCAGTAGTCATAATAGAGTAGCCGGAAACGTGTTTCTCTTTAAATTGGATGTTTTCATTGTTGTTACGATTAGTAGCTTATCGCCTTTCCTTCTCGCTCGCAGACCAGGGTGTGAAAGACTGCGTCGGCTACATGGGCCGTTCTGCACGCAGTCGCTGTTATTGGTCATCCCGCCACTTCAGCATAATACTGGTCAGAGCGATGTAATATAAATAAGTGACTCCATCCCCCATTCTCAAAGCTTTAGGGATTATTTACTGTGAGTAAATATTTGCCCCCAGGCTATCTAACATACATCGGCTTGGTTAATGCGTTGATCTAGTGTTATTTTCCCTCGCTTATGGCTCAACCGACCTCACGAACATTGGGCTACGGGACGAGCCTATGCGCTATCCTCATGACTGCGACAAAATGTTCTAACGACTTACTGCCAGGCCCTCGAACTCTTCAATAAGCCATCATCCCCGAACAGAGGCTAAAATGACTTCAAATATGTCATGATGTTACACAAGGCCATGAATTTCTCAGAAATTCGTGCGTATGTGGGGCCTTGCTGAGACGCGTTGCTGCATACTAGTAGCTGCGATGGACGCCGTCAGGATCGAATGTCTTGAATCCTGGCGCCAATTTCACTGCCCCAAATTCTTGGTGATTGTCAGTTCTGGGCATCGATTTACAGATCTAGGCAATTACATATAGCTGAAGTTTCATCGAGTTACTACAGGTCCAAAGCCACTAAAGATCACATCAAATTTTCGCCCCATACCATGGATTAATGTAAGCTCCATTCTTCCTCCTCTTTTTTTGTTCTCTACTAGGTGTTTATATTAGAAAACAGATATAATTCCCAGTTTTCTATCAGCAGTATAACGCATTGAGCTACATGTCACGTTTGCGACTTCTTGTAGCAAAAAGCATTAGCCTAGGTACGGACCACTCTGCTGCGCGTGTATTCCCAAGGATGCTGCTATTAATACATTTCACGAATTCGCGTGGCTAACTTCACATATATTAATCACTATTACTTCATGTTCCACGTTTGGCTTATTATTATCTCGCCACGACGCATTACATGTACTGTAGATCCGCAGAGATCCCCGCTCTGATGTTTCACAATAGGTCCTTGTTGTAAATCAGTGCGCGCAAGTGGTCTGCAAGAATACATTGAACGTAAAATGAATAGGTCACCACATGAAGAAGATCAAAACACTTTTATAATGAGTTTAGCGCAGTGGACATGTAAGTATTACATATCTCTTGAGCTGAGAATATGTCGATTCTTACCTCATTCGCAAATTCCCTTGATATAACATCGAAACTAGTGCACCCTCAAATGATATCCCCGCTCCTTTGCACGATATCTCTCCAACTCCAACCGGTGTCAAAATAGCCGTTCCCGGCCGTGTTTAGCCTATCTTTGTTTTTATGCGAGTTTGTTACTTCCAAAGATGCAGAACGGACCGGATTCGAACACCGATCTACAAGACTTGCTTGCCCAACTCGGTCGTTTCCTCAGCGCCAATGAGAATAGAATATCGGCGGCACAAGTGTCGAATTGTTTCCAGCATCTTTCAACAAACGAAATCTCTGCACTACACCGTCTCTTCTTCTTGCTTTGTAAGAACAAGGTTGGTCTGTCTCAGTGACACCCCATGCATCTGCTAATCGAGCCCAAGAGAAGTGACATCCATCGACTACGGACGACACAGAGACTCACCAATGGGTTCTCAGGCTGCGCTGCGGGCCTGTCCGGAAACGTCCATGTCCGACCACACGTCGACGAAATGAGCCTTACTGAACCTGGGCACCATCGATACAATCGCATACCTTCTTCTGGACGCGAGTGGCCAGAGAGAGAGGATGGTTCACGCGCACTCAGCCGTCCTCATCTGCAAGGACGTGGGAGCTCCTCTCCTTCAATCTCTGCGAATGGCGACAACAATCCCAAACAGCGACGAGGCGCCTATGCTGGCGATGCATTAGTAAATTCGATATCAGATGAGAATAACCATCGGGATATACCCAATATCCGCTGCTCAGAACAAACCGCTTCATGCCAGCAGTCTACCTCAAATACCGCCGCCAAATTGCCCACTCTCGCAATCGCCACACCATACCAACGTGACGGAGCCGCTGTTCAAAACTTGGCAGATCATAACAGCTGTGGCAGCAGCCGTTTATCCACATGTGTTGAAATTAAACTCACGCCGAGTACTGAACGACTCTTGGAGAATTGCAAAACAGACCCTACACAGTTCCTTCGCGCAATCAAGGAAGCCAAAGTAGCTCTCCCAAATGGGCAGGGTTGGGAAGCCGCCCTTGCCACGAAAAAAGAAAACACTGACATTCGAGACCTGCTGAGGATTTATCATAGATTTGAATGCTTTAACATTTACAGTCATGTCGTGGAAGCCGGATACCACACCAGTATGCACTGGGTCCGCGACGGGCGCTCCAGCCTGATCAAAAAGCTGTGTGAAGACTTTCCGAAGCGTTTCCAAAGCCAAAAAGCCGCCAATAAATGTTTGAACTGCGTTGATCAGGGTTGTAAGTATCATGAGTGGATCAAAATATTTAGTGAAACAGAAGATCTCGGGTATCTCATCGCATTGCCCTCGGACATGCCGCACTCAGCGTACGCCTCAACGCCCGGACGCATGGCTAAAGTCTGACAGATAATCATGTAGGTATACATCCAGATGCACCAGAGAGCAAATGAACGCAGCTGCTATCAAATTCAAGGAATTGGGTATAGATGAGCTTGTGAGGGGTTTAGGACTCTCGAGGCTAGGAAACCACATTGCGTCGGCATTGAGAGATATGACGGCCAAGAAGAATGGGCACACCAGTGGTAAGCCTCATTAAAGTGCTTTCAAAAATAATTCATCGGTATACTCATATACTCATATACCCAAATCAGGAGAAACGCCCCAAGTCTCTTGTGAACCAATGCAGTTGAACTCGTTCTCAAGCGTTGACACCCCCGTTCCAACGGCACCGCCAGAATCGATAATACCAAGCACTGATGAAAATCCTCTACTCTTTGGTAAACTTGTTACTCTACATTAAAATTCCTCTCGTTTAGGATCATTAGACTTACAAGCGCCGATTAGATACGAACACAATACTCATTTCTCCGGAATATGAGTTTGGGTGCCAAGGTAGACCATAGATGTTGAGACCGCCTCTGACATGTATACTGACGACTAATAGCACAACTGATCTCTACCATGCGCTCAGATTATACCATGAGTCAACTCCCGGCGTCTTTACTACCTACCGATAATTGGTATCAGTATCTCCATGAGACAGAAAACCACGGCGAAAGTTAGAACAGCCCTTTGGATAGCAATGTAATAGATAGCTATCCGTCCTTTAATGCAATATGTAAGTCATACCGTTTTTGTGAAATGGGAGCCTGTCATGTCTATGAAGTTCTTATAATAGTGTAAGATCGACTGCTGCGGGTATAGTAGTGATATCCTGGACCACAGCTACAGTTTGAGCCTGCCGGTACCGGTTTCGGTTGCTAGGTGCTAAGCGATACGCATCGTAGTCTAGATGTTAGCAATTTGAATCGATTACCGTTTTTAACCTAATTTAAACACCACTTGGAGACAGCATTTAAACATAGAGAAAGCATTCAAGACAGCCATTTCTACTGTAAAGATGTGGCCGTGTGAGTCGTGTTATTAAATGCAGAGCCACTCTTCCACTACAATACTGGTCGCGGGATTGATCTTTGTCCGACAGGATAGAAGACATGGTGCCGCTGTTAAATAGCTGTCATGAATATTTCCAGCTAATTACATGTAACTTTAACACATAATTAACGGGTGCGTCTCCCAGAGACAGCAATAGCAAATTAAATCACCGGATGGCTCAAACTTTTTGGGGTTACCTTTCCTACAGTCTACAGGCCTATCCATAGCCAAAAACAGGGTAACAAGCACAGCTCAGTGGATTAAAATGTGACTCGAAAACCATATATTCCAGCATGCCCGCACAGGATTAACCATTTAGAAAAGCATGCAGAAAGATCTTTTTAGTTTCTCCCATCCGTACCTACTTCCTTTCTTGGCTATTTTTTGACATCTTTTGCATACATGCCTCGGAAAAAAATGAATTTACATATTGTGGCTTCTTTTCGACGACTACCTGCGATTTTCTTTCTCATAGCCGTCCTTTCTTTCTCCGTGCCAGGATCTTCGGAGGCTACTCTTGAAGATCTATGGGGCTCCGATGTGAGTATTTCTTACTTGACCAATGGAACAATGGCTGACTTAGGTTGAATAGTGGGCATTCTCTGGTATTTCGACATTTAATCACCTCCCATACTCACGATGCTTGGTCAATCGCTCCGAAATATTCGATATCGCCGTTGTGGGCGTTCCTTTTGACTCTCTTACTACATACCGATCAGGTAAGATGACGTCTGATCCAAAGATGTAACGCCGCTCACAAACCTAGGAGCTCGTGAGGGCCCAAAGGCAATCCGATGGGCATCTGGGCGCCATCTCTCTGGTAGAAGCTTCCATCCTAGCCTTCATTTCAACCCATACGAATCATGGGCATCGGTTTTAGACTGCGGCGACATACCCGTTGTTCCAATTGACCCCGTTCTAGCGATGCAACAGATGGGTGATGCCCTATTTGAGCTGCTGTCACGTTCTACCTCGCAGAAAAGCCGATGGAGTCATCCTCGGCTGGTACTTCTTGGTGGTGACCACTCCATTGTGCTTCCCATGCTTCGGGCTCTACATAAGATTCGACAAGAGCCTGTCGCACTTCTCCATTTCGATGCACACATCGACACGATGGATCCTGACTCATATCCACGCAAGGCCTGGAAGTCGCAAGCTTCTGAGATCCACCACGGGACGGTGTTCTGGCAGGCAGCTCAGGAGGGTCTCCTTCTCCCTGGCCATCTAGTTCATGCCGGTGTCCATGGTAGAGTTTCGAGCCTGCAGGATTTCCACAGTGATGATTCTCTCGGATTTCTGCGCATCCCTGTCGAAGAGATGGACGATGAAGGCGCTGACGCTATCATCAAGAAGATCCACGATACAATTGGGGAAGACGTGCCCGTGTATGTCAGTATTGACATTGATGTACTTGATCCGGCATTTGCCCCGGGAACTGGCGCTCCCGAAACGGGCGGGTGGACGTCTCGCGAGATGATGAGAATCATGACCGTTCTCTCCAAATTGGACGTTATTGGCCTGGATATTGTGGAAGTTACTCCAGCCTATGACAGCGCCGGAGGTGATACGGCTTTTGCGGCTGCAAATCTTGCCTATGAAGCCATCTCAATGATGGTTCAAAAGGAAATGGAGACCAGTAAATTTGAGACACAGGCGGACTACAAGTACCAAAAAGAGGAATTGTAATGGAATTTGCAAGCAATCTACGGACTAAGACATCTCCAAGTCAGTACTTACTTCCAGATTCTTCCTCTTCCTGGCTCCGTATGAATAGTATACTGGCTGTTGAAGTGCGAAGGTAGGGATAATTAGCTATTAGATTTGGAACTTAGTTCTGATTCCGACTTAAACATATAGTTGAACAACTATCTCTGTTCCCCGTTTCGTTCCAGTGACCAGAGAGGATGGCTTCAATTGCCACCAAAGGCAATGCTTTCTGGCTCCCAAGCAGCCCTGTTTTGATTCTTATATCCACGAGATTTCCGAAACCTGAGCAACGCGTAATAATCTGCGCACCTGATCATAGTTATACCCTCGTTCATAGAATGTTGGCATCTGTCACAGCCTCCCTACATTAGGCCTCATCAAACTTTGACAGATACTCGCCGAGAGTATGAGGCACCCTTATTCCGTATATTGAAACTCATTTTTGGCGGCTCTTGATAGGTCACATCAAATAGATGCAGATTCTTGGGGGCTACCTGAGTGCCTGTAAAAGGCTTTTTGCCACTAGAGAAACACTGGGGCATAGGAGAATAACGCTGCATCAAACGCCAAACCACCCAGTTCCGGGCACATTATAAATTCTCCTCTGTCCGCTTCTGGTTCAGCATATACAAAATTTACTCTATTCATTACAGTTTTATCTTCTTTTACTGTCTGGTTTGTCTTTTCCATTCAATATGGCACCTAGTACTACTATAGTGGAGGACGGCGAACATATCTCGTCTGGTAAGGTGCAAAACAACAACCACGCTTCTCAGCACTTTAATGCACAAAACGCATTGGGCGTCACGTATTCCAGCATTTACAAAGCAAAGTTTGGCGAAGCTAGTCGTGATACGATTGATATGAACCAAGTCCGAAGTCACTTTCCTGTTCTCAGTGGAGAGACCGTATTGTTCAATAACGCATCGGGGACCGTGATATTGGGGGATGCTGTTACAATGTATGTTCTAAACTGACTTTTAAAAGCACGCATAACACTAATCAACCATACAGAGCAAGTGAACGGATGATTTCTATGCCAATTGACCGTGGAGATGGAGACCCTCGAAGTGACGCGGCACAAGCCGAGTATGCGAACAATTGGCTCCAGTGTGCTGCTTTCATCAATGCGGATCCGTCAGAGATTGGTAGGTCCAATGGCTCTTTTTTGTGAGTGGGCTCTATTTTGCTCACCAAGTGTTTTATATCAGCTTTCGGGCCGTCCACGACTGCCTTGTTACGGCTATTAAGCCAGTCCTTGCAACCGTATCTCAATTCGGACGCCGAGATGGTCTGCTCTACTCTGTGCCATGAAGCGGCGGCAAGCTCGTGGGTGTACCTTGCTCGAAGTTTGGGCATCACCATCAAATGGTGGATACCATCACAGGATGAGAAAGATAGCCCATGCCTCACGGTCGAATCACTCAAACCTCTTCTGACTCCCAAAACGCGCCTTGTTACCTGCAATCACGTCTCTAATGTGGTTGGGACGATACATCCAATTCGGGAGTTGGCCGATCTTGTTCATACCATCCCTGGCTGCATGATTGTTGTGGACGGAGTTGCCTGGGCTCCCCACCGTCCAGTAGACGTCAAAGCACTCGATGTGGATTTTTACTGCTTCAGCTGGTACAAAGTATTCGGTCCACATATAGCGCAGTTATACGCACACCGTCGCGCACAAGATCGCTATATGAGCAGTATCAACCATTACTTCCTTGATGCCTCTACCCTTGATGGCAAGATTCACCTAGGTAATGTTTGCTATGAGCTGGAAGCAATGTGTGGTCCCATCTCGAACTATTTGAGCAACCTTGGATGGGACGCTATCATCCAGCAGGAGACAGTCCTAACCAAAGTCTTTTTGGATTACTTGCTCAGTCGACCCACGGTCTACAGAGTGTTCGGAAAACAAACCGCAGATCCAAGCCAGCGAGTGTCAATTGTGATATTCGAGGTGCTTGGGCGCAAGTCTAGTGACATTGTGATGAAGATTCATGTTCGCGACCGATTCCGGCTTATGTGGGGTGATTGCTGGGCACCACGAGCAACATTTGATGTTCTCCGGCCACACAGCGACGGAATTATTCGGGCTAGTTTTATTCACTACAACACCGTGAGCGAAGTTCTAGCATTATGTGATGAGCTGGAACATGTGATTTCCACTTCTGAACCGTGACCTTTCACAGCAGGAAATCCCATTGCTTAATTTTTGTGGGGTGATTTGGGTTGGGAATGCTTCTTCAGCTCGTCCATTATAGTGCTCTTTCAACAATGGTAGCCTCTAATCAGCAAAAGGGCCTAGATCTGTTTTTATTCATCTTTGGCAACCATAGATCACTAATAAATACAAGCAGCATTGGTTAGACACATTATTCTCTTCTACCAATGTGGAGCGTAATACTACTTTCCAAGAATAGCTCTGCATTCACGCCCTTCCATTCCTACGTGAACGTACTCGATCTGCATCTTAATTACTGCAGTACTCTCAAGGAACTATTGTCCCGCTAGTTCCTAGGCATATAGAGGTTAGACTCGAACACGTTATGTAACTATGAATCATGATCTAGATTGTATAAATGCAATTGATGTCTCAGCTGAAGTAGGTCTGTGACCCTCATGATTGGATTCATGTCAGTTTCGGGACGCACAGAAGCGGCGACCTGCCTCGTATTTCAAGAATTAAATCCCTTAGTACCTTCGCGGCCAGAGACGTAACCTTCCAGGTAGATACGATAGGAAAGATATATAACTGGTTCCCTCTGCTGGAGCACCGACGAATTGACTCTTTTTTTAAAAACAAAAAAAAATATAACTATAACATACTATCGTTTATTGTGTTTACTATTGTTCTTTGCCACCATAATGTCTTCAATAGCAGCATCAGAGCTTTCTGAACTATGGATACGGAACACTCAAGTTCCTAGAGTGATTTCCACAACCGTCCAGAACTTGATTGCCCAACGCGCAAGCATACAGGGCGATCATCCGGCTATTGTTGCTTGGGACGGAAATTATACCTATGGAGAATTGATCCGTCTGGCATCAAATCTAGCCAACTACTTGTCTCAACATATTGGCCAACCCTCTGGCAAAGTACTGCCAATCGTGATGAGCAAGTCAAAATGGATGCCCATTGCCATGGTTGGGGCCCTGCTTGGAGGCTGGGGAATAGCTCCTCTCGATATTCGTACGCCAGCGGCTAGGCTTGCCGAAATTCTGGATATCCTTGATCCACCTTGTATCCTTACAATATCGGAGAGCAAAATAGCAATCGATACGACAGTACCAATATTTGCTGTGGACGACCTCGGCCTCGAATATCAGCTATATAGTGGCGTAGAGCGCCTGGCTGAGAACGCAGCGACAAATGTTGCGGCTGTTGTATTTACATCCGGCAGTACAGGATCGCCAAAAGGTGTGATGCTAAGCCCTGAATGCATCTCGACTACTGCGGAGTGCGGATCACAAATCCTCCAGCTCGGACGGAGTTCCCGGCTTTTCCAGTTTTCCTCGTTCTCATTCGATATCAGCCTCCATGAGACATTCATGACTCTGGTTGCTGGTGGATGTCTCTGTATCCCTTCAGAGACACAGAGACTAAATAACCTCGTCGCAGCCATCAACACAATGCAAGCCAATTGTATTTGTACCACCCCGTCTATAGTAATGTCGGCGCTGGCTGAAGCGATTGTCTCGACGCCGATCAAATTGATTGTGCTTACGGGCGAGGCACTCACATCACGAATTGGCCCTTTATTTGACATGGATGTTTCTCTGTTCAATTGGTATGGAGCAACGGAGTGTCCTATCGTTTCTCTTGCGCCTTTAATCAAGGAGAACTCGGCATCTTCGCAGATCAGATCTAAGCATCCCGGGAACTGTTGGGTGGTCCAATCTGACAACGCAGATGTTCTCTGTGGGTTCGGCGAGGTGGGGGAGCTGTTAGTGGAGAGCCCAATGTTGACAATGGGATATCTTAATGCGCCAGGGCAAACAGAAACAGCCTTTGTTGTTGATCCCACATGGCTAACTGACGGTCATGCCTGTGTTAAGGGTCGACGGGGCAGGCTGTATAGAACAGGAGATCTTGTGCGAAGCAACCGAGACTGGACGTTCGATTATATCGGCCGTAAAGATACCATGGTCAAAATACGTGGCCAACGTGTCGATCTGAGTGCGATCGAGTTCCGTATCTGGAATTATGTTCAATCAGGAGCCATGGAATCGCCGGTCCGAGTGAGAGAAGTACTCGTTGAGTCGATAATATCCAACCAAAATACTCAAAATGCCAGCATTTCCTGTTTTTTGTGCTTGGAATGTCAACCCCAATACTTGCCACAGAAACATCTAGCCAAGTCAACAAACTTACCAAGTATATATCTCTATGCGCCTGACCCATTGTTACAGAACCTTCAAGCAGAGATTGATCGTTCCTTACGGGCAGTTCTTCCTGACTATATGATACCATCTCTATATTTCCAGCTGCCTGAAGTACCATTTACTCCGTCCGGAAAAATTGACAGAAAACTTCTGCGCTCTTTGACATTACAGTTATCCAGTGATGATCTGATGGCATGCCGTATTTTTCCACAGGAAGGTTATGTTTTACCTCACAACGATACTGAAGTGGCCCTTCAGCGTCTTTGGGCAGAAACTTTGGGGCTGGACGCGGCCGTGGTTCACACAAACATCAGCTTCCTTCAATACGGTGGAGACTCTCTTAGTGCCATTGCCCTCTCTAAGGCATTAAGGACAGAGTTCAGTTTGAGCATACAAGTACCGCAACTCCTGCGTCGAGAGACTACGATTCGACATCTGGCAACACTGGTGGAGTCACACAAAAATGGCCAGATCGTCGATGGGCCACAGATGGATATATCGACGAGTCTGGGAGCTTGGGTAACACGGCTTGGAAGTACATCTATAAATCTTCCGAGCGCGGATTCTCTAGGAAGTCGAGGCTCCCAGGTATTACTAACGGGCGCGACTGGATATCTGGGAACACACATTTTGGGCGAGCTGTTCAACAACCATCAAGTGAGAAAGATCATCATCCTAGTACGGGCAGCCAACATTGACATTGCCCGAGAACGGGTTCGCAAAGTTGCAGTTACTGCAGGGTGGTGGAAGGAGAGTGCATTCTCTCGCATTGAAGTCTGGCTAGGAGACTTGGCCGAACCACGGTTGGGCTTACAAGAAGAAAAATGGGCAAAGATGGCCAATATCGACATAATCATACACAATGGAGCTGTTGTCAACTATAGTGCCAGCTACGACGCCCTAGAAAGGGCAAACGTTGTCTCAACCTTCCATTTACTAGAGGCGGCTCTCCAGTCTCAACACCTCCGAACTTTTATCTTCATCTCCGGTGGCATCAAACAAGGCTTGCACCAGTCAGATGAAGAATATCTACGAACTCTCAACGAATCGGAGGGATACAGTCAGGCCAAATACGTATCGGAACAACTAACACTGGCTGCAGGCCGCCTATACAACGAAGTCGTCCACCCTTCTGCCACACGTGAGGATGAGAGGGAGCCGGCAACTACGAGCCGAACCTTCATGGTTATCAAACCTGGCTACATCATTGGCGATCAAGCGGCTGGCCTTTCTAACACAGACGACTATATATGGAGGTTGGTCGCCGGAGCAGTTCGCATGGGATGCTTTCCTTCTGACCCACCCGACTATTGGCTGGATATAGCAGAGGTCACCTACGTCGCAAAATATGTAGCTCGCCAAGCGCAACTAGGAATACCCAATGGTTCCTCCGGACCTATGACCCCTCCTAGGTCCATTCACAGCGGCTGCTCTAGTCCTAGCAGCGAGGATGATCGAGAGAATAGAACAATGAAGTCTACTGTGGTATTCCATGATATGAGCCGCGGTTTACCGGTTAGCGAATTCTGGAATGCTATCCAGTCGCAAGCTCAAATATCTCTCAAACAATTGGACTGGGACTCATGGATTGGCCAAGCCAATGCTGACATTGATCGAGACAAAGAAGCCCACCCGCTGTGGGCCATTCAGCTACATTTGGGGCCGGCCCTTGGCGATAGAATAACGGCTGAAGAAGTCAAGATCAGGTCGACGGAAGAATTTGATACCTCGGGCGAGATTGAAGCGGCAGTCCGACGCTCTGTAGAGTACCTCTGCAACATCCAGTTCATTATCCTTCCGTTCAAAGAGGGTTCTCTAAACTCTTCACACGCTAACTGGAGTTATCCATCTAATAGCGATACCGACAGCTCCGTAGACGACAATGAACATCTGGCACAAAGAAGAGTCATCGCAGGTGCCCAGGGCAAACACTACCATACGATTATTAGTCGATCCAAGTTGAGGTATTGAAGCCAAGATAAAGTAGACCCACTGCCTTTGAGGTCATCTCAAAAAGCCCAAACAAATGTTAACGAACTTTACTCCATACATCGAGGCTCCAGGGCTAAGCTACATGTATTCAATATGAAGGCATTTTGCAACGTCAATCCCAGGGTTTGTGGTGATGCTATTGTGGTCAATTACTTCAGTGTCGAGGTGTCTAACTGCGCAGATTGAGTCCATAGATAGAAATGTACAAAATGTTGGCATACCCAGCAAAAATACTTAGTGGCTGTCCAAGGCAAGCTGACCAACAGCATATTCTTGCATGAGTGCATCCACACGTAGTCGCAATTGATAACATGGAACCAACAATCATGAGTAATTAGCCGGTTGCAAGAAGACATGGATCTAATCTACTAGGGCCGACAGTGCCTAAGAAATGTTGACTCACATTTTCACAACCTCAGAAACTCGAATCAGTAACATCGATATTGTGGTACAAATCTCCAAAATGACAACGCAAGTACTTACGAAGTTTCAATCGGTAGAGCTCCAGCCTGTCAGTGGCCTCCCTGCTTCGGCACCAGTTGAAGCGTTGCATGATCCGTCGGGAGACTCTTCGTCCGCCACACCAGCAGATGACTGCGAAACACCCATCATCCACTCGAAAGCTCGGGCTACTTTCGTTGTCGCTCAGCTATTGGGCTTGAATCTCTTCAGCAGCTTCTGCAATGGTGTCGTCGTTGTCGGCCTGCCAGCCATGGCGGCCTCCTTGCATATCGACGAGGGACTTCTTGTCTGGCCTACCTCCGTCTTCTACCTCACTGCAGGTTCATGTCTGTTACTGGCTGGTTCTATCACCGACGTGATAGGCACCAAAACTATGAGCTTGATAGGAGCCTTCGCTGCCGCCGTCTCCGCGATGGCCTGCGGTTTGGCTCAAACCGGTGGCCAATTGATTGCCTTTCGTGCCTTACAGGGTATCACGAACGCCATCATTGTTCCCTCGTCCGTCTCCATTATTTCGACTAGCTTAGAGGAGGGAAGGCCGCGCAACTTAGGTTTTGCGTGCTTGGGCTTTGCTGGTCCGATCGGATTTTCTCTTGGGCTCGTCCTTGGCGGTGTTTTTGCCGATAGCACCGGCTGGAGGGCCGCATTTTATCTTGCCGCAGCCACCACTTTCGCTTTATTCTTGGTCGGTGTTTGTACGTTGCCAAAGGCCGTTGTAAGGTCAAGAAAATCGGTTTGGTCTAGAATTCTGAAAGAAGTTGACATCATTGGTGCATTCATTGGGACTGCAAGTTTGGCGATGCTATCTTATGTTCTAGCGTACGGATCCCTCCCCGATTTACTACTCCTCAGCGTAGCTAATGCAGGGCTTCAGAATCTTATCTGCCGACATCCATAGTATTCATAAGGCATCCACCATTGTTCTTCTGGTTATTAGTGCTACCCTGATCCCTGTATTCATAGGATGGATGCAGTACCAGGAAAGACACCAGCGCAATGCACTCATCCCCAACTCGCTATGGAGAAACTGGGTGTTCACCAGTTGTTGCCTCATGGTACTACTCACCACGGCTGTGTGTAACTGCATGGAATTGTATAGCAGTTTGTTGTAAGTCGTCGGTCACTAGAACAGTCCTCTTAGGGATGTGAGTTAACCATTTCTTCAGCTTCCAGCAAGTACAGAGTCAATCGGCGCTGCATGCTTCACTGCAGATTCTCCCGTCTCTTATTTCTGGAGCACTAACCAACATATCGACCGGGATCTTTGTAAACCGTATGCCTGTCATGTGGTCTGTACTCATCTCCTCCACTCTTAGCACTGTCGCGCCACTTCTCATGGCCCTGATCAATCCCAGCTGGCCATATTGGTACGATGCTTTCTTTGCCCAGGTGAGTCATTACTCGTCAAAGATACCGTCTATTGTTAGAAACATCTTATATGGAAACAATATGTCTCTAACTACATGTAGATTCTCGCTCCATTGAGTTGCGATATTCTCTTCACAGTTGGCCTCCTCGTCGTGTCAGACGTTTTCCCCACACATATGCAGGCTTTGAGCGGAGCCGTCTTCAACACTTGCGCCCAGCTTGGAACCGCTATTGGCTTAACTGTCACTTCACTCATCGCTGCCTCTGTAACTAATGCATCTCTTAACGTCGATAAAGCCTCACCCAGTGCCCTTATGGTTGGATATCGCGCCGTCTTCTGGACTATGTTTGCCGCCATGGCACTAGTCTGTGTGCTAAGTGTACTCGGATTACGGACGATCAAACAATTGGGAGTCAAGCGAGACTGAGTTCTTACGGTAGGCTTGGAAAGCAACATAAAGCCAGTGGTATATAAGTGTGACTCGGTGACAGGACTCATTTTGTGTAGCGTGGAGAATTCATGAGTTAGACTTTATATACCCAACCGTGAACATTGTTATACAGCATATAGAAGGAACGAAAGTTGACTTTGTTTTTCGACCCTGGCAAGTAGTCGTCTATGGAACAATTCATGGTCCAAAGTCACAGTCTTTCTCCAAAGCCTCATGCCTTCGGCGAGCCTGACAATTGGATAATACCTGGACGCAGTGTCGACATCAAATCTTCAGGATCATACTTTACTTTAATCTCCAGAAGGCGTTTTCTGTTCTCCTCCCCATAACTGCGGTATACATCTTGGGGTCTGGCTGCATAGTTGAGATATTGGTAGCGGTGGAACGTGCCCTGAGCCCGAGCGGCCTTCTCAACTTTGTTCACAAACTGGTCGGCAACATCGAAGATCATCTTATCATGTTGAACGTCTGTCCATCTCCAAAGAATTGCTATAACTATTCAATCTTGTGTTAGTAAACTCTTATCTATTTGTAGAATGTTGCATTTCTGGCGTACTTATTAAAGGTGTGTCTTCCGGCTTAATCCCTAACGCATTGCCAATCTCGTCCCTTGGAAGCATAGACCCGAGCAATGGCTGGTATAATATGGAGGGCACGAAACCATCGCAATCCATTAAAAGAGCCACAGAGTCTGTATGAATGGCATCAATCTGTTCCAGCGTTGATAGATGAAATTTCACAGACAATGAAGAAGTCCGGAACCTATGAGAGGTAGTCAGCTTGTAGCACTTCAATCTCCTTGTTTCGATCACCCAAGACGCAAATACCTGAAACCTGGCTCATTTTGACTATCCATCTCGTCACAAAGATTTTTCAAGCTTCGAATTTGAGTCGTTGAGGCAAGGGGGGTGAGACTTTTAATATCGTCAAAGGCCGCGGTGTCAGATTGAGGATTGCTGTGAGACGTGATGACAGCGTACACGCTGTTACCATCCTTTGCGGCATCGGTAGCTAGCATAAAAGCTTCCGTACTAGGATCTGAGCCATCGTGTACAAACTTATTGAATGCATTGAAAACTGCAGCCTTGTTTTCATGGGCGAATACACTAGCACCACCCCATATTCGTTCAAAATTAAAGGTTCTCAACTCCATACGAGTGACGATACCAAAAGTGATACCGGCTCCTCTCATGCCCCAGAAGAGATCAGGATGCGACTTTTCGCTGACATTTAGAATTTGGCCATTGGCAAGAACAAGCTTCAAGAGGGAACTGTAAGCGATCGACAAAGGCAGCGGAGGGATGGTGGAGTCAAAACTTACCTCATAACTTATAACATTGTCACAAGCAAGCCCTCTTTCGGACGAGAAGAAAGAAATGCCACCTATTGAGTTAAGGTTAGCAACCGGACAGTGAATGCATATTTGCTTTTGAACATATTCGTACCTCCCATGATAAGTCCACTAACCCCGACACTAGAAATTCGGCCACCGACACAACCAAGTCCATGTGCCTCCAGCTTGTCGTAGATTTCGCCGAACCTACAGCCCGCACCAACGGTGACAGACTTGCGATCATCAGAGATGGTGATGTCTTTCAGACGACTCAGGTCGATAGTGATTCCGTTCTCGGCATTGGTTCCAGAAGCGTATGAGTTATGACCTCCAGATTTAACTGCAAAAGTAGCCCCAGTCTCGCGGACTATATTGAGGATTGTCGCGACATCCGCAGCATTGACGGGGAGTACGCGGCATACGGGGACGATCTGCGCAGCCTGTGCAATGAAGTAAAATGTTGTGTCAAATTGGCCTACATCTGGGAGAGCGTCATCTGGCAAGATGACCTTATCAGCACCCAGCTTCTCACGCAGTATCACAGCCTATAATTGTTAAGGTAGGTTCAATTGCAGTCTGCAGTGGTGGGAAATAGGCCGTGAGCTTACAGCTTTTCCGCTAGCGTTGATGGTGGCTGTAGAAGACATTCTTCGTTGCAAAAAGTCGGCAATGAAGAAAACAGTAAAATAAATACTATAGGCTGAAAAGAGAGCCGATTTGGATCAGGTTGCAGAGAATTTGTGTGAAGAAGAAGAAGTAAGGGTACGCCATATGATGTATGTAAATAGGCCGGTGTCGTTGTTATGTCCCCTCTTTATCTGACCTCAGCATTTCCCAGTTTACTGCATAATAAGAAGACGCTGTAAGCCAGCATAGACCTCATTTGGCAATAGTGATTATCGAGCAAAGTCCTAAGCCTAAATAGACTTTAGTTAAATACGAATTGCTGATGACGCCCTGTTTTCTGAATATACAATGGATGCTGACTGTCAGCGGCTTTGTGCGCTAACTGGCCGCTCGTCAGAATAGGAAGATGTTGCATTTCATCTCTAATCAAGGTCGTGACATAAGGGGCTGATCTTCGACTTGGTCGCCCAATTCATAGAAGAAAGCTGAGAGCATGCGAGTTGTCCATTGGAACCAGATGACGAGGATAGTCCAAGTCGAGAACCACCGTTACAACGTGGGTGTTCAAGATTGGATCTTAGATCTTCGCCAAGGACCACTGGCAAGGTTACACGTGGAACAAAAGGATCAAGCAGGCCTGCAGATGGTAGCTCAGTTATTCCTTCCTTCGGATATATCTACATCTCCAGAAGATATTTGCAGAGGTTGAAGATTTTCCACAGTGCGTGAATGCAAATCTGGAGATAAGCTCAGTGGAGCACGGCAGAGACATCTTTCAGATCCTTCCGGTGATTTCTTTCGGATCCTTCCGGTGAATTTCTTAGGAAGTCCTATTCTTTACGTCGATTTGACACGTTTGATGAAACATGCCAACTTGAAGATATTGATTCGCGAACTTATTGGGTTGCCCTACAAAAAAGCCCGGGTGACTTATATCACTTTCACCGATTGCTTGGGCGCTAACGACCAGTCAGTGAACCTCGTACGTATAGCTCATCCTGCTCGGTCCGATCTAAAATAATCGCCGTTGCTTTTAATAGAGGGTGCAGGCGTTTTCCATAAATAAGGATAGTCTATTTTCAGATAAAACGAAGGTTAGTGACAATATGCAGAGAGATATCAAAGGCTGGATATTGGGAGAAATCCGAGGGTCTTACCGGAATCTGCCTATAATGCAATACGAAAGCGCAGGATGAACACAACCAACATCATATCCTTGATGATAGCATTGCGATATCTCAAGCCCCGCACTTCTTCCAATCCTTCGCAAGAAAGTCACTTAGTCACTTCCAATTAGCCGTCATATGATTGGCTTCCAGTCGAAATGGCTGGTCGCGTTGATAAACAAACACAGCTTCAACCAGAGCGACTCTATTTCCGAGGTAATCACCAACCACAACAAATTCTTCGTTTAAAGAGAACACCTTGAGCAAATGTCCGAAGAACTTTTTGCATCACTTCCGTCCGGGTGCCGGATCTGCTATCAGGTATTCGGCAACCCATCGGATACGGCCATACTTCTCATCTCAGGCCATAGTTGTGCCATGACACAGAAAACAGATTGGATCATTGGGCCACTTAGTCCTCCAGATCATCCACATTTCATTATTCGCTTTGATCATCGAGATACAGGCCGGTCAGCCTCTTTTACCAAGCCATCAGACGGAACACCGGTATATACACTAGACGACATGGTCGAGGACATCGTAGGGCTCATTAAGCATCTCAAACTCACAAACGTGCACCTTGTTGGCACTAGTTTGGGTGGAACTCTTGCGTGGCAAACAGCTAGTCGCTTGCCGGATGTCGTTCGAAGTCTAGCCCTTGTGCTCACGAGCCCAGTTGGGAGGCAACAGATCCCTGGTGATGACCTGCCTCGGGTACACCTGGAGGGGCAGTGGCTGTTAGCCGAAGCGTATGAGATTCCAGATAACAAAGATGACGATGAAGGCTGGATCCAATCATATATGCGACTTGATCTTGCTCTAGCAACTCAGCCGCCAACGGAGGAGGAAAAAGCGGAATCGAGAAGGGAGTCTGAGATTACATACTACCGCGAGAAAGAGAGTGGGACTATGTGGACCAAGTATAACCACTCTGATGCGTCGGGTGTGAGGTGGCCGCGCGAGTTACTCAAACAGATCCGATGTCCGACAGTTGTTATTCACGCCGCAAAGGACCAGATTTTCCCGCTTAAGCACGCCGAGGCTCTAAGAGATGATGTTGAAGGCGCAACGCTTGTCATTATCGAAGGCTGCGGGCATGAGATACCACATCGAGTTCGCCAACAGATGGTGGATGCGATTCTCGCCAACGTGAAGAAGGGAGAATAGAGAGACTTATTCCTGTGTAATAGGCACTGCTGGCCTGAGCACAGAACTGTTATAGATATTCTATGCACAACTGGACGTGTAGATATAATGTTCAGAAATAAAACAGGCTAGGAATCTGCTTCAACAGATTGGTGGAAACCAAGTCCAAGTTTCAGGCTCCTGCGCTCGCACTGCGTGCTGCATGATAGCCATTCAGCATCATAATTTCATAGTGCTTATATTTCTCTGTAAATCAGAGTTAAAATAAAGTATAAGCTGTAGGAAGCCGCTTAACCCGTACGTTTAGTACTGTTGTACCATGTGTAACACTGCCGATCCATTGAACGGCGATCGACATACGACTCACAACTCCGCGGTCACCAATACCGTCTCTGGATGCATCTTCGTCACGCTGATCTTTCTCTCTGTCATTAAGCTCATTCATAATTGGACACATTGAAGAGATCCAGTCTTTATAGGCAGCTTATATTGGCCGGGAGTCAGCGAATCAAGACAATCACCGTAAGACTTAGGCCTCCAAAAGGCCAAAGTACTCATAAGACACACTTTGCAACGGTGGCATGTGAAATAACCACCCTACTCAGCAATGACTATTAACAACTAGTTGACAAGAGGGATCGCCGGATGTGGTAGCAGCCCTCCTAATGGTGGTTCGCAACCTTAGTAGAGGACGCTACATGCATGTTTGGTGGTGGTGGTGGTGGCGAACAGCTGTGTGTACCTACAGGCATGGAACGAAAACTCACCAGCCATCGTCACCAAGTTTTAAACATCGGTTCTCAATTGAATCAGTATACCAAGCAACGGGCTCCAGAGGCTTGGCTTCTTTCATGCTGTCAAAGTATTGTGGTTCCCCTCTTCGCTGTTCGTTGGGCCTCTCCCCCAGTCTCCAAAGTCAGCCACATTCCAGCCTTTGTAGGCCTCCCACATATTGACCACTGGCCTTTAATGCGACCGACAGAATTCCCTTGCATCAGCTCGCAATAGCGCCAGCCAAGGCGTTTTTGATTGAATCCATGATGGTAAAGTTACTGCCTCGCAGGCACGTGCATGCACACAGCCGCATCGGCTAAGTGAATAAAAGTCATAAGGCTGCCTAGTTCTTCTCCCAAGTGCAACTCATCAACCCACGAATTTGGCCTTTCTATTTCTCTCTTTCAAACATTTTACTTCTATACTACTCTAGAGCTATTGAACCAAAGCAATATGGACTTCTTGTGCTGTCTCTGCGATAATGATCGCGCACCAGCTCTTTCGCCGCATCACACCTACGGCGTGATCACCGAGAAACCATCGCCTTATCCTCCAATCCATCGCACCGTTGAGGAAACTGCTGAAAATATTATCGACATTCTCCTTGCTGCAGAGAAGTCTGGACCGCTGCTGTCGGCGAAACTTGATGACGCCGTCTTCGCCACTGGATGGTCTGAATGGCTTGCGAAAAACATCCTGAAGAAATTGGAGGAGGTGCTGAGGGATGGCCGCGAGAAGATGGGCCCGGCTATGGCTGAAGCCTACGACCAAGCAAGCAAGGCTGCTGAAATAACGTTCAGCGACTTATTCGAATACGTTAAGGAACATCCCGTTGAGATTGCAGCCACGGTGTTGCTCTCCCTCCTTGCGTTTGGAGTCCTGGTGCGATTGATGCCGGTAGCCCTGGAGCTTTTAGGTTTCGGCGAACTTGGGCCAACTGCTGGTAAGTTCTATGGTCTATTAGATTGAGCATATTTCTTACTTTTCTTCATCTTACCAGGTTCTTTTGCCTCTTGGTGGCAATCTACATACGGAGGATACGTTCCAGCAGAATCGCTTTTTTCCTTTTTCCAGAGATTAGGCATGATTTGGGCGAAGGTTCAGTAGCATTCAAATTTGATACGACGGACCCTTTTTTTTTTTGTTTCGTGAATCAGCATGGCGGTATTCGGGTGCTTTTTCTTTCATAACACTAACACAAATATCGATATGTGTGCACACTTTTTATCTTCTGCTTAGGTACCACATTGATTAGAGTCTCCGTACTCACGTCATTCATTTATACTATCGAACATGATATTCCAAGACTCGACTTCCCCCTCCTTAGCCACCTAAGACCTAGCATGTTTCTCTGTGATAATGATCCCATCTCTTTGTCAGTATGGAATGCTCTAATATCTGCATTCCCGATCTACCTTAATTGGTTTCATGATTGAAGATAATAACCTTGAAAATGTTTCATCAGTTTATGTTCTCCTATGGATACTCGATTTCGCTAGGTAATGACTCAGCTAACAATATCAGGAAGTCCAGGCGCGGATGCATTGTAATATGCCTTTGAAGAGGCCTGACTTTTGAGAAGTAGAATGGAAGTGTAGGTTAGGGTAGCCCAAACACCGTGAGCCCCTACACGAACGCAGGGGCATGTTCCCTCCCAGATTGTCGTTCAGAGGCCCGCTGCTTCCAACACCTGAAAAAGAGCGGAAAGGAGCTCTCACTACTACTACAACAGACCAATTATCGCTCATTCTCAGACAATTGCATCATCTAAGCGCTGGCCCAGTTGCTGGCCTTGATGGATCTCGAGAGTGGGTGGGTGTACACTAATGCGACCGCGGTTATGGCCCGTCGCGACTGATCGAAAATAGCATCCTACACGGCCTGTTAGCCGAAGCCGCCTATTGAAGATACGACATACCTGGTCTGGATAATCCATGGCGTCCGCGTGGCTGATGCGCAGTAGCGTGTTGCATCTCGCGTGGGTCTTTTCTTCTCGGGGGCTCAGCTCGAACTGCACGACCAACAACATTTCCCAGAGAGCACGAAAAACCGGCTTTCTGTAACGTTTGGCGGTCTTGTTGGCTGCGGCCGAAGCTACAGCCTGGGAGGGCGTGTTAAGGCCTCCAGCTGTTCTATCTTATCATCATAGCTCTAAGAAATACGTGGCTTTGAAGCACAATCACGAGAGGTGCGTGATGCTTCGAATGGCACTGAGAATAGAGAACGACGGGGACGGCATCGCACGCGGACGAGTCAGGGGTGGAAATTAAATATCACTCCCCGTGGGGAGATCCAGAGATCATCACAATCTGCTGAGCCGGGCAATGACAAAGATATCATGCACATTGTATGACGCTCTCTATAGGACGAAAGAAGATTAGTTAGCTTCTGGGAATTGGGTTGCCAGACAAGAAGTATGGCACGACACCTATCAAGTGCGCGATGTTGACTATGTACTCAGTTCAAAACTTCTTGTTACTTCATAGTTGAGAGACAGCCAACTACGCTGTATTCAGGCCGCTAATCGCCGATGGGTTGCCGCTTTGAATACGGGGCATCCGTTCCCCCGGGATTCAGGGGTGGCATGGATTGCATGTCCTACTTTCAGCTGTCGAAAAATGAGCTGCCTAATTGGATTAGTGACATCGAAGATATGCATGTTGGTTGCAAAAACAGCCCATCTTCTATCAATTCTGCCCGCCGAGAGACAGGGCTCGTGATCATGTTGCAGAAAAGAAGAACCAACATGCATAATGACAGTTTCGTCAAGCGCCTCATCCACCTTCACAGCCTCACCCACTCAGGCATTAATAGTTGATGATTTTCATCAAATCGAAGGAATGAAATAGATTTACCTATGTATCAAAAGACAATCACCAAGAAAATAACTTCTACAACATCAAACCAAAAATGTCTTCTAGAAATCTGAGGCAAAATCCTGTCTTCCAGGAGCTTGCGGTCATACAACGATATACCGATGTATGTCCGAATCCTCAAGACTCTGATTTCGAAACCTGTCGAGCAAAGAGAGTTGATGGCGGGAGGTGCAGAAACCCTCCATGCAGACGAGAGGAGCGATGGCACGTTCACAGTCTGCTGCCTGAATTCCGCGAGATGTCGGAATTCCCTGATACTGAGAGTTTCTACGATAAGATGGAAACATTCATCACCTACTCGCATTGTAAGAGGTGGCATCGGCAAAGAGCCCTCGATGCATTCGCCGAGTGGAAGAGAGACCGGATAGCCAATAAATCCACCTCAAGACAACGTCCAACGCCGATTACACGGCAAAGAGTTTCATCGACCTTGAGTACACCATCGGTACAATCCATCGGCACATCCACTATACAACCAATAACTGCGGCCGCACTACAACTTGTACCCTCAGTGCCTACGCGATTCGTACCTTCATCAGCTAGTGCGACATCAGATGATGGCAGCTCTTTTGTCGACAGCATTGCAGAGTCTCGTTCTGTCAGCAGCAACACAACCTTCATGAGCTCTCTCCCCAATACTCCTCAGCGTAATGGGGCAATCTCCAGATTTAACATCGAGGATGTTGCTGAGGAAGAATCCGTTACCGAAGCTATTCCCGAGGTTGACATTGTCATCGAAGACGCTGTTTATGAAGAAGTTGCTGCTGTTGTCCAAGAAGTTGTTGTCAAAGAAGAGACTGTGAGAGACAATATCATCTTTCCAGATATCAGGCAAGAGGATGATACCAAGATATCTATTGGCCTAAACATTACCATTTCGGAGAGAGAAGAGAGTCATGAAAGAGACCACAATGTCATTAAAGGGCTTGGGATTACTGGTATTCAACGCAGTGGATCGATACGAGACCACTCGCCGGTTTTCCAAGTGATCAGCTGCCATCCCACACCAGAGAAGATGAAAGAAGGCGTTGTATACATCCTTGAACATCAGGAAAACCCTTCACTCTTTAAGATTGGGTGGTCGAGTAAGAGCGCTGAGGAGAGATCGCATCAACCCAACAACTGCTATGGAATCAACACAAAGATTATTTATGAGACAAAAAGATTCATCGGTGCTCCTCAGGCTGAGCGGATCGCGCAAGTCATACTACGGCATGCCAATATTCGTGTTTTAGAATGCTTTAATTGCCAAGGGGGGCATAGAGAGTGGTTCATTGCACCCAGAGAAACAGTACGTGAAACGGTAATGCACGTCGAAGAGTTTCTCCAGATGCCCGCATACACTCTGCAAAATGGAGAGTACAAGCTATCACCAGAAGCATATGATCGTGTTGTCAAGCAGATGTGCAACTTCTCAGTGACACGATTGGGTGAGCTTATGCGCGGGCCTAAAGAAGGTCACGAGGAGACTGAGACCATAGTCGACACGTCGATTGACACCATACTGACACCTTTGGCTCAAATTACCGACGAACCAGAGGAAATATCTCGCCCCAATACAAGCAATGGGCTTTCAGAGATACAAGAAGTCAACAAAAGCCTCGTTTCTATTTCCTCGCATGAAACCCAGTCTCAGAAATTGTCCGCAGGGGTAAAATTGGCAAGGAAAGTGAAGCGCCTCTTCTCAGTCGGTGATTCGGTCAAGACATATCTTCTGCGACCTCGAGGGTCAAAGCTTCAGCCGGACGGCGATTCTAAACGCCCATTCGGTTCTCGCTTTGTGGACCTGAAAGACAAAGCGCGTGACGCAGGCACAAAAGTACGACATGATGCTCGCGAATTTCGAAGAGATTTTAGAGAGGAATTGCACCGCAAGAGTGAGGAGCAGACAGTGTGACTTTCACTTTCAGGATCTAGATTGCATGGAAAGGCAGAAGTGAATCGTGCGTCAAACTTTTGGGAGGATATTTAAGCATTAATACCCTTTTAAGTTTGCATATAGATAATGGTAGTTCGCAATTCTCTCATATTCGTGCAGCCATTTCATTACATATGATAATTACCCACGGTGTTTTGTCCTTTGAAGTGTGGCATGCCACGAGACTAGAATTCCTCTTTGGCCAGTCTCCCAACCTTCAACGGTGCGTTTACCAAGTTCGTCTGGCCTCTTTAGCAGCCTCCATTTACGTAATCTGTGTGATCGATTAGGTCGTATTTGAGTCTGCTCTTACTCTAAGCTGTGCAAGTAGTCCATCATTGAATTCCGGTGTTGTCCGCTAAAAGAGGGGATATCGTCGGGGGTTTGCATATTTTCGTATGCTCCCGCCTGCAGCAGCAATTTTACTATGCTTCTATGCGCCCCCCGTTTAAGATTGTCGAAGAATACTTCCGGAAGTTCCATGTAAGGCTCAGAGCGTGCGTCCACCTTTGCGTCAAAGAGCAGGTCCATGGCTGTAGCATAGAGGTAATGGCCATTAGATGCAAGCATTAAAGTTAAGGCGCCAGCGTCTGCCTGACTCTTCGCGTCTGCTCCGGCCTCAAGTAACAGTTTCACTACTTCTGCATGGCCTATGAAAGAGGCATACAATAATACTGATGCGCCAGCATCTGTCTGAGCATTTATATCTGCTCGGGCATCAAGTAGAAGTTTCGCTTTGCCGCATTGCCAGTAATAGAGGCGTGTATTAAAGACGAGAAGCCAGCGTTTTTTCGAGCATCCGAATCTGCTCCCGCGCCCAGTAAGGATTCGACTGCTGCCTCTTGACTATATATAGCCGCAAATAAAGCTGGATCGCGATGGCGGTCCTTGGCATTCGGGTTTGCCCCCGCCTCAAGCAACTTCTTCACTATTGCCTCATAAGATGTGCGAGTAGCGAGTATTAGAATCGTTTCGTGGAAGTTGTTCCGCGCCTCGAGGTTGGCTCTACCTGTCTTGATCAATTGCATCACAACTTCTTCATGTCCATTGTCTAGTGCAGAGAACAGTAGTGTGTTAATATCATTCTCAACATCAATCGGCCTTTGCTTCTTGACAAATAGATCAATTATTTCGCGATCTGAATTGCAAAAAGCGTAGAATAATGGTGTTTTGCCCAGTCTGTCCTTCAAGTGCACGTTTGCACCCGCTTTCAATAGCAACTTGACAAGAGCGACATCCCCATTCCAAATGGCATATGTCAATGGGGTTCGACCATAACTGTCTTGCAGGTCGATCTTAGCTGCTTTCCTGAGTGGTAATTTCAAATTCCCTAGCTTTTTTCGAGGGCCACTAATGAGCAGCTCAGCAACCATCCGAAAGCCATTCCTTACAGCCCAGCATAGCGCCGACCGTTCGTATGTCTTATCTTGGGCGTTCAAGTCGACATCCATATCAAGCAAGCTCTGAACTGCAAAATTGAGTCCAAAATAGGATGCTATCATAAGAGTAGTGAATCCTCGAGGGTAGTATGTCTGCATGGTGGACCAATGAACATCAAACCACGTCTTGCAGCAAAACGAATTCCCGTCGCAGATTGTCAGGATTGACTTTGTCAACATTGACTGTGCTTCACAATCCATCTCACGGAAGTGTGAAACCCAATATTTTGCGGAGTAGTCAAGAAAGGCTCTCCACGCATGCGACCTTGATTCGTACAAGATCTGTGATCCCGCAAGTAAATGCCAAATGCAAATTTTTGCGAGAGTAATATGAGATTCTTGTGGCTGTATTGAATACTTCCATTCATAGTCATCAGATTCACTCTGCAAGGTCTGCGTCACACTCCTCTTGACTAAGAATTCCTTCACAGTCTGGTGAAGTAGATAAACCTTTGAGTCAACGATGACGATACAGAGACCACAGATATTCCGTAGATTTTCGCGGAAACGATCATCAGGCACAAGCCCCATATCAGGGTGCGGCTGGCGGGTTTCACTTGACGCCAGCGCAAAATTCATTTCTTTGACAGTTAAGGGTCGTGCAGCTGCTACAATAATATGGAGTATTATCCTAGCTTGCCTAGTATTGGAGCTTCTAGAAAGTATTCTCTCATAGGCCTCGTCGATTGTTTTAGATATGTTCGAAGTAGCCTCAAGTATCATCTTTTCAGTGACATTGATGCTACTCTCGATCAGATCCAGAGTAAGATATACCCACAAATAGGTCCTATTAGGGACGTGCATAAGTCTTTGCAACAGAAGACCGCATTCGTTTTGTGTCAGCTGTAGTCTCTGACCTATGTCTTGAACTCTGGCGCCGATATAGACATTAATCTCTTGAGAAATCTTCTTCATCTCATCTTCGCTTTCTCCGCTCAAGTGAATTACCGGTAACCCCGGAATATCTAGAGGCTCAAGACCACGATGGATTTCCACGTAAGGCCGACTGGTGATGAGGAACTTAACATTAAAGCTCCTTTCAGTACCGTACAGCGCGCATAGCGCTTTGAGAAGCTGGGACCTCCCCTGGTCACTCTGATCTTCACACTCGTCGATTGCGTCGAGAAGACAGACAATTTCGCCTGCATTCTCGTCCTGCACTACCTGAAGAAATATCTGCCAAAGTTCGCTGAATGAGGCGTTGAATGTTTCCCCACCAGTATTGAACCTTTTCAAAATTGCCTCAGATAGCAAGGAGGGTTTTTGTACAAAAATCTGACGAAGTATGCAGCAGAGCGCGCTGGCCACATTCTTTTGATCTGGGAAGTCATCCTTAAAGAAGAAATAGCACACGGTTCTGGACGCCGTAGTCGGTGAACAACAGAGTCGACCAAGTGTCTCATTAATACCGACTTTCCGCATCCAGGATCAGCCGACACCCAAAGCATGCTTGACGAGCTGCTCTTGTTCCAAGTCTGAAAGTGTTCGTGCGACACAAACCAGTCGCATGTGCCCTGCACTCGCTGCCGATTTCGGTCTTTTCGGTCTTTGTATGGCGATTTATAGAGGCATTTTAGAACGTTGTCCACTTGTCCCGGCGGAGTTTCTGCGTTGGTGCTGGCGTAGTGATTGTAGTTCACATTGCCCTGAATGATATAATTCTCATTCCCAAAAGTATTTGAAGAGATCGTACGATTTTCTTCCATTATATAGATATCAAGGCTAGTATGTATGACAGAAGATCGCGGTATTGCCCGTCAGGTCTTATAACTGACGATAAGCACGCAACGGAGAAACAAACAAAATTATGGTAAAAAGGATGTTGCGATAAACGCCTTTTGGTCTATCTTCGTAACGCTCTCAAAGAAACAATCCCTGAAGACTGGTCTTGTGGTTTATATTGTTGGTATGATGTGAGATTAGAGCCTAATCGCGCATGCGTCTGGGAGTAGACGATCTGGCACGAAGCAAACATGACTAAGCTCTCATGGTAAGAAACTAGAGCCAATTGTCATAGAGCTCCAGTCGCGATGCATCTATTACTGGTTCTTAAACTCTTAAATTGCAAGGCTGTGATGGCACATGGAAACCAACCTTCCGCCACGAGTATAGCAGAGTACATGGATGTAGAGGTTTGCACGATTTGCAGTGTAATATTAATGAACAGTATTCTCAAACAATTGTAAAGCACCTAATACAAGCAACTAAAAAAGCCCAGATAACTAAAGGCAAAACATCGCTCCTCTATTGGTCGGCTTCAATTTCCCATTCTCCTCTTCCTTCAGCTTGCCTACCTTTGGTTCCCACAACAGATCGCGCTCTGGTCAATTTGGATTGCTCTCTCGTTTTCCGCAAAATAACCCTTTTCGGCGTCTCTAGCTTCCTCTCTCATCGGTTTTACTGACCTGCTCTCATTGTTCAAGGAACCGCTCCTCCCCTTGCTCTCTGTGTCTCTCTGCGAAGTCCCGTATCGTTGAGCTTCTGCCTCAGCGGTTACTTACCGGCTTATACCCTCTTGCCAGCATCGCATTCATGGTAATCTTCATCTTGTTTATCTCTGCTTTGAGACTTGCTAGCTGGTTTTCCTGCATATCGATCACGTCTTTAAATTTTTTGGAAGCCGCTTCGTGTTTAATTCGGCGAGCCGAAGGGCTCGATGGGCTCTCCATTCGCTTCTCATATTCTATAACCCTATGGCGAGCCACCTCATTCTGGATGTTAATGCGCAAGTGTCCCTTGATTTCTTTTTTCCTCTCGCGGAACCTGTGTATCGCAAAGTCTAGATCCATATATACCTCACGATCGTAAGCCGAGCGCTGTGCAGGATCAGTCAGGGTAGAATGGGCGGCCTGAATCTTAAACCACATAAAAAGTCAGTATAAATCTTTTCACATTGCAGCTGATAAGGGCTTACAGATTGGAAAAAAGCCGTGGCGTTGGGATTGTTTGGATCTTTGTCCGGATGATGCGCCAAGGCGAGGCGTTTGTAGCTCGTCCGGATCTCATCAGTCTCTGCCCATACTGGTACTTTGAGGATGTCGTAATAATTGGGTCTGGCTTCGTGGACATTCATTGTGATGTAATGAAGTGGTTGAATAGATTTTGGATTATGGATAGATAAGAGATGCCGATATTGATCGTAGCTCGAAACGCAAATGGATTTAGGGCCAAAAGTCGTGGGATTGATGTTGTCATGCTGAGCTCTGATGGTTAGGATGGTATTTATATGTAATGCCTCTATATTAAAGAGAGGCCGTTCGGTAGCTTAGAATAATGTTCACTTAAAACAATGATGCTAAAAAAGTCATTCGTTCAAAACCCGGCACCGCAACGGCACTTCATAGTATGATGCACTCCAGCTAACAGCTGTCAGATTGATTGCAAATGAACATTCTCTAAGAGCGTCATTGTTCAATAAACTGAGAAAGTTGGTTCACCAGAAAGCTGCATCAGCCCCAAGATCAAATTCTCGTTCAGTCAAGAATTTTACTCGCAGATCTGTAGTTGATCAAATATTAAAGGAATGCAAGTCATGCTTGATCCATGATTGAACCCGACAGATAAACTTACATGAATAATCCCGGCAGGTCAGATGCATCTCAAAACTAGGCAAAACACCAGCGGACTGAAGTCCCCACTCCGGAGGTTTAACGCAGTTTAACAGCTAGCTGTATTTCAAGAATGTTCAACCATAGCCTACCCGAGAAGCAATGTTCCATGAGTGTGTCATAAATCCAAATAATACTTCCCGCTCTGTCGACAATTGTGTAAATTTGAAATATTAGGTTCACTGAACTCTAAGAAGCAGTGGCTAATCTTGGAATATATAATGCCTTTCTTTTAAAATCAGGTACAGAACTGCTCGGCTGCTGGATGAATTCTGGAGTATTGAATTCTATAATTAGGCTGCCTTTGTTCACTTCTTGCGATTTTCTCTAATACTCAATACTCTTTTGTTTAAAAGTATTGTTGCTTAATTGTTTGTGTTCTTTGTTTTTCACCGGTTTTCTGAACCATTCATTGTTTAAATATATCCCTACTGAACTCATGAACTACCCGACACAACCTTCTTCAACAGCATTTATCGCAGTTACCTGAGATGTTTGATGCCGAAGTAAGGATGTACAGTCGCGTTCTCCAATCTTGCTATCATAAAGGCTGTGTGATTGGACAGTAGGGGCTGCTTTAATTCCGCGATCTTGACGAACACATAGAGTATTGGGGATCTAGATGAACGATACAGTCGGATGCCTGCTAAGGCGTTCATAGGGGCAAGCAAAGCTGCGTTCGATCGTCATCTAATCCAATCGCTGCCTTCCCTCTACTCTGCGATATCCTGACCTCTTGTCTAAGGATCAGAAACCCTACGTTCGTACTTACTGAACGTACGCTTCGTAACTGTTATACCATACCACCTCTCCGTCTCCGCGATTTCTTATTAGGCTCGGAGAAGCAGGACGGGTATTGGTTTCAGACAGTCAGAGAACCTGGATTTGTAAGATTTTATGATAGCTTACAAAGTCTGTAGAACAATTAATCGGCCTCATACACGGCTATCAGGCAACTTGAGACAGTGATCGCTAAATGAAAATACCATTCGTTGTGGGGCTGGAGTCGTGCGGATCATCCGCACCCTTGCGGGGCTGAGCATCGCGCATATCCATCCGTTATTTGAACCATGGGCGGTGCGGGAGTTCCGCAGCCCAGCAGCGCCGTGAGGAATACCGGGTCATGGTGAAGATTAAAACAATTGGACGGAAGTGATCCAAATATATATAGGTCAACATTGCCCTTCTGTCAAGGGACACAAACCACACTTATTCTCAACATATTTCACTTATTAAAAAGTAAAGAAAATGACGGCTTTCCCTTGCGACTTCATTAAAGTAAAGCAGGTCACACCTGCCTACTGGCGGGCAACTTTTTCAGATCCACCATTGAACTTGATGAATGACCGCTTCTTTTGCGACCTGGCAAAGCTCCTTGACGCTATTGAAGCCTCGCGAGATCTCAAGGTTGTTGTCTTTGATTCATCTGTCTCTGACTTCTGGATCGCACATTACGATGCTCTTGGGTCTAGGTATCCATGGGCGGAGGACGGTTGGTGGTGGAAGAGCCTCCTTCGTCTCGTCCACGCTCCCGTACTCACGGTTGCTTCCATACGCGGCCGAGCTCGAGGCGGAGGTAGCGAGCTTGCCCTTGCTCTCGATGTTCGATTCGGTAGCCGTGAGCACGCCATTATTTCGCAGTTCGAAATTACGACGGGCACGTTGCCAGCTGGAGGTGCATTAGAGTGGCTTCCGACTCAAATTGGGAGATCTCGAGCCCTGGAGGTAGCAATAGGGGGGCAAGACTTTCCCGCGGAACTGGCAGAACGATACGGGCTTCTGAATCGCGCCGTGCCAGATAGCGAGTTTGATAACTTCGTCGATGCCTTTGCTCGAAGAGTGGCTTTGTTTGATAAGGCCTCTATCACCGCGATCAAGAAGTTGGTTAACAAACGGTCAGGACTAAGGACAGCAGAAGACTAGCTCGAGAGTTTCAACGCATTTACGGAGCGTCTTGCGGACCCTGCTGTCAGGGAACACGTACAGAAGGCTTCCGTGCTTGGGTTTTCGCGTGATGTAGACTTCGAGCTCAACCTACCGGACAATTTGACTCGAGTTTATGAGCAGTAAAGCCTTGGTTAGGCAGTCCATAGCCGTACCATAATTCATCATCAGAGAAATCGATGCGTTATTAACGAATTTGGCTTAATTCAATGTGATAGCTCCTTCTGAGTAACCCATCTCGTATCTCTCGATTAGAGATAAGTAAGTTGCTGAAGTTGTTTAGCCAGATTACAGAAGCGCAGGAGCGGGTATTGAACGAACCAGCCGCTCTCCATCGTCTGTTCATGAGCTTCAATGCCAGTTTTATCATTGTTAGTTGCGAGTCTATGTGGGACTTCTGAATGGAGCCATTCATATTCTGAACCGTAAGAAGGGCTACGGCACTTTGGTAGAGAGTGTGCAAGCCGAACGGAGCCAAATGAGCGACGTTGGTTTGGGAATCTTGAAGCCAGCGAGACAGTATCTGTACAACCTGCTGCTGCATCAAGTCCACATTATTAGTTACGTCGGCGGTAAACCGGTACTGTGCGGAGCCTCCAGGCCCCGAAGCATGCCCATGATCAAAACCGTAATGGGCTTCTAGAATGAACAATGCGCTTTGCTGCTTTCAGTAACCCGACCTCATGGTGAAATGAACGCTGGAGAATACCTGTAACATAACGATTTCTGAGCACAAAAATCATAATTCTGAGCACCTGTTGCAACGTCTGAAAGTCGAAGCAATGCGCTAAGAGTGCGCCGAAGTTGCTGCGCTTCATCGTCTTGGAGAGACCCCGGCGCAACTACCTCAGATCGCGACACGTTTCGAATGACGCAGCCTAAAAGATAAGCCCCTTGAGCCAAAATAGCAAATCGCCCAGGTTTTTCTTCATGTATGGGTGACAGTGCCGAGCAGTGGTTTTCATTTTCAGACTGAAAACATCAGTTGCGGTCAGTCTCACGGTACTTGTAATAATCACCTGATTATCCCATACGTCATCGTCGGTAGGAAGATTGTCCCAAATACTTGGTTCTGGCGTTAATAGAACATGATCGGGGTATCCCAGACGGATAAAACTTAACATGAGTTGGTTAGCCATCCAATGCAGCTATGGTCATTGTACACGGGCTGAAGGGAAATAGACCAAATGTACGCTTACCGTTCAAGGACCAAAATAGCCCACCAGGTACGGCGTCTCTGCTCAATCTCATCAAGCGAGAACGTTGGTTCAGCTTGAAAAGAAGTACTGTGTAGACCAAGCGCGATACCGTACTTTGCACAATATCCTGTCGCAAGATATGCTGCAGGATAAATCGCATAGCCTAGTTCGTAGTAGGCCAATAATACTCTGGCTTGCAATGCTTGCAGAGAGAAGTTACCCATGTCTTCGAGTTCATTGCTCAGTCTCCTGGTGGCCAAGTAAAGTGAACTTCTCGGCTCAAAGCTTTCACCATCGGCCGAAGTCGTCAGCAACTTCATGCAGCATAGAAGTAGGACTATCTCAGGTTGACAGGCGGCCGGGAAGGAAATAAGGTATTCGTGGAAGTATCTTTTTGATACAATCGGTAGCCAGCCGTGCACAGTTCGAAAAAAACTCAGATGTGAAAGAGCGAATAGAATCTTCAGTCCCCAGCAGACGCCTTTGTTTGGCAAACTCTACGGCAGGCAATGGATGAACAGTTATGCGGTCCCTTATAGCACCATATGATCTGCACCCTAGGAAGCGCGCTGCCAATGTTAAGTCATTACGATGGATTGGGATCTTCGACACTTCAGGCCGAGAGTCTGAGTCTGAGTCTGCAGTTGGTTGTTGTTCTAGCGGAAGTACGATTGGACGTTTTCGACGCCACCGTGCTCGAGAGCTTCTGTGATTGTAAACACACTCTATATGTTTCCTACCTTATATTATTGAGCATCAATTGACTCTTATACGATATAAATTCTCAAGTAATGTATGGTATCCCGTACCTAGAGCACAGCTGACAACCTGGAAGTTGCCTGTCACACCTCCGCTTCCCTATTCGGCAGGCTGAACATGCAAATAACGCAAAGCCCGAAGCATTTGAGCTTTCCGGTAGGGTACTCAACAAAGGCGATGTCGGATTCATCGAAAAGTCAGGAGTAGTTGCGGCATTCATCTTATGCGCGATTGTCTTAAGCTTATGCGAAGCTTTGGGCACGAAATGTAATTCTTATGAATGCGAACCATTCAAGTTGAGGCTTGCTTCAGGCAAGTAGCGCGTAGGAGAAGCTTGCGCATTACAAATCATGGACGCAAAACAGCTAGGCAGGTCTACAGTTTGTTTGATCTTGATTTGATGATTATTGCGTTAGCTGATTACCAATGGCGCTTCTAAAGAAGCTAGGCTTGCTCATGCATCACCAGAGATGACGGTGGAGAGTCACCCTCTGAATGATGTGGGCTTCTTACAAATAGGTGATTTGTAACACTAGAATAGCGCCAAGATGGGCACTTTCCTAAAACGATTGGAACAGGAGACGACAGCCGGATATTAGGTTTCTGGAAATTGAGAATGATGAGTGTTATGGTAAAATAGGTTTGGTGGAGTCTCTGGATGGGCTTGTTTGGATTGGCGACAACTCAATAGGATTGGCAATATACTTGAGGGTTCATAGACAGCAAAACAAGACCAAGGGAGTATATATACATCATGATATCAGCATCAAAAGACTCAGTTCCAATTGAGGTATACAATACTTCCATAATTAGTCAACATGGCTGTCTTAAAAACTCACCTGAAAATTTCCTTCTTCTTGTCTCTCACTTACTTCTGGCTTGGTTTCGTTGAAGCCCAGATCTTGAAGCAATCATGCATAAATGAGGTGTGCAGTGCCAAACGTGTCACCATCTCCAACCCTCCCATCAATCTCTGGGATGCCAATGTCATCACTGCGTTCAACGAGTTCATGGTCAGCCTACAAGATCAGAACGAAACCAAAGTTGTCGTTTTCGATAGCGACAACTCCGACTTCTGGGCCTCTAACCTTGACATTAATTTACTCACGCAGCTTGGGATTCCTGGACGCAATGGTACTGCTCTCATAGACACATATTTTGCAAATTTGGATCTCCTCTTAAGTACTCCGGTCATCTTTATTGGAGAGATCAATGGTCGAGCCTGGGGTGCTGGGGACGAACACTTGTTGAGAATGGATATGAGATTTGCTGGACCAGAGGCACAATTCGGCGCGCCCGAGGCAGCTATCGGAGTGATTCATGTCGGTGGATTTCAACAGTTGGTTAAACTCATTGGTCCTGGACGCGCTGCAGAATACATGCTTGCCGCTGCACAGGTCAGCGCTTCCGAAGCAGCTCGCGTTGGTTGGGTCAACTCTGTCCATCCTACAGCCAACGCTCTTCGAAAACATGTCAATGACATTGCGGCAAGGATTGCACTCTTCCCTATCGAGACTCTTCGAGCGACAAAAGCCAGTATTGCGGAACAGGCTCCTCCTAGGGCAGCCTTTGAAAACGATCTTGCTCGATTTAATCAGCTGGCAGCACTACCGCAGGTGGCAGCAAATGTGGGCGCCGTTCTGCAGGTATCCAAGAACGAATCCAAGGCTTTCGAGGAGAATCTGAACAATAATATTGTGAAAAAGCTTTACCAAGTACCTAACTAAGGTACAAAGGCGTAATATATAGCAAACTTAATTATTTAATAAATAATTAGATGTTCTAAATATGAGTGGCTGCTCTCAGGTTTTGATTTACCGAAGATTGCCTTGTGAAGGGAGTCTCCTCTTTCCCCACGTGATATACCATATATCCAACACTCTCCTACCATAGTCATGCTATGCGTGTTGAGTGTTGGGGTTTCTGTCTGCCCGCTCACAGTCGCATGAGTTTCAGCCTCGGCATCCGTCCAAGGTCTCATGACAAAGGGAGCATCACAGCCATTGACTTTGAACGTCAAATCCCCCGTAGTAGCCGCTTCAGGAGCCAAGCCGATAAGCCCTGTATCCGTGATAAAGAATCTCCGTCCGTCACAAGCACTAAATATCTTTTCCGCTTGTATACGATAGCTTGAAGGTAATTTTTTAGGGTAATCCTCAAAGCGCTTATGGTTTCCTTCTGTTTCAATAGCATCATTGCTTTCGTCTAAGGTAGTCAGAGTTTCAACAGCTTCGTGGACGACGTCTGCATACACAATGTAACCTGCTGCCAAGGTCTCCGCAAACGGGGATAGCTCATAGCGTTGCCGCCAAAAACCCGGTTGGCGGTCAGTGAGATCTGGAGGCATAGTTGGCATTTGATGCCACCATTTCGGGCCGGAGCCAAGCTTCGTCCATTGTTTCAGGGGGAAGATGTCCCGACGGATATCACAAACATCCCCAATGAAGGTGATAGTGCCGATTTTCGAGGCGCTGACTCGTAGCTGCTCCTTTGGCTCTTTGTCGACTAGGAAAAAACGAGAAACGCTCCACATGGCCGAATTTTCAACAGTCGAAGCATCTTGAGGCTTGAATGGTGCTAATGGCCGCTGGAGCTGGTACGGCGACTTTGTGATAGCTTCCCAATCTATAACCCAAGATGGGAGCTTCTCCACATGACCTAGAGCTAGGCCGATTTGTAGCGCTTGGAGTCCAAAGTGCTCAAGTAGGATGATTGTAAGATTTGTATAGACCTGCTGAACAGACATCGTATAGTCTGCTTGGATGAATAATGCTTGACGCAGTTTGTCAGCATCTAACCCATCCAAGCCCTTGTTTTCAGCTTGGTTCTGATTCGCTTCAAGCTCTCTGGTCATCCTCTCATGTTCCCACTTCAGCAAAGGGAGCATCGCGTACACCTTATCCCTCGCATCTGTTGCCTGACAGTCTTTCGTATTCTTGAGAAGTCCATACAGACGATGATTGTAGTGAATGAAGTCGGTTCTGCTACGAGATCTTTGGACAGTGTATTCAATAGGATATGGAAGAGCTCCCTTTATCCAGCGATTGTTCCGGTTCCAGTGGCAGAAAGCACGAATGCTGTCCCAACTGACTTCGTACCGGCCGCAGACAAAAATGGCATCTTTAGCGAAAGCGATCTCCTGTAAAACCCATACCCGATAGAACCAAGGCCGCTTGAAGAGTGCGCGAATAGATTTGATGTTTGGGGTACACTGTGGCACTGTGTTCCAAGACGGATAAACATCGTAGTCAGAGGGCTGATCGATTTCGTATATCGAGTGCATGGCTTCGTCACTGCCATCGGCGCTTTGTCCAAGATATACCACGACACGGCGGGCTCCTTGATATATCTGGGCCATGAGGGTAATTTGATGGTTGCGCTCAGGCATTGAGTGTTGGTTGATACATATTGAATCGATCCACAAGACTCGAGGCTCGTGGGGTTTCCGCAGGGCCATCAAAGCGTTGTGACAGTTTGTTGTAACGAACATCGTGGCACAAGTTTCGTTGGCACTGTGTGAAAGCACTTTGATCTCATTTTTCTGATCTGCATCGCCCCAGGTATAAGAGACGGCTTCGTATGATATACTGCCGAAGGAGCAAGCTAGTATTCGGATGGTAATAGGGGCGTTATTCTGACCGGCTTGCAGTTCCAGCAAGCGGAACGCATTTTCAGTCTCCAAAGCAGGACCAGGGTACATGTAGGTATTTGAGATTGTCTGGTTCATTTTGAAGTTGAGGAGGACACCTAGACGCTGTGTTGAAAGAAGAATAGCGGTTGCAACTGTCAAAATTTCAACAAAGGTGAAAATGCGACTATATAAACATTTAAAATGCAATATAATTGATGGCAGTGCATCTGAGCGTCACGGATGCCAAGAGGCGCAGCGCTGGAGCATATCTGGGCTGTTCACCGCTCACTTTACATAGGTAATGTATCCATCCCTAAAAAGACTGGACCTCCCGCAGTAGCTGCAGTCGCCCAAGAGGCGCAGCACAGCTGCAGCATCGCTGCCTTGGCACATAGCATCCATGGTGTAATTTGCGTGCACGAATGAAATTATAATACATGGACTTAGGATAGCCTATTGATTATTATACTATGGATGAGGTGGTTCTTGCTTTACAAGCGCCATTGCTTCGCCCTTTTTGCATGCCTTTAATGTTGTTTAGTGATGTGTACGCCCACACCTCATCTGAAACGTCACCGCCGCGACCGCACTACTACATGGAGGTATTTAGTCTCACTTGCTGCCCAATTTATTTCATCATAATTTATCTTAAATATCTCTATCTTGGTATGTTTTTTATTCTTGTATCCCAAGGTAATTATTCACATAGATGTCTGACCTGCCGTCGTCGAACAATCCGCCGTTTCCATGCGAGAAATGTCTTGCGCTGAACTTCGAATGTCTACCACCCTTTTCAAGAAGTCTCCGATTCAATTCTTTAACGCATGTTTAGGAATGCGATCTTGCCTTGCTTGGCTTCCACGTTGATACAGAAATCGAAGTAAACGAACTTTCTTATCACTAGCTCAATCTCAAAGCAACTCAGAACAGTGCCTTAATTCTACTCAGTCGCATAATATCGCCAGAAATTAGAACCGACCAGGAGTCACAGAAAGTAGCTAGCCAGACTCTCCAAATTACTTTACAACTTAAACGTGCCAACATGATGCATAACCCATATTTCATCACATCTCCATTCTCCATGTTTGTTGCTAGAATAGAAAATTTGGATCCTGTATACTAGCAATGGACACTTACAACTCTTAAGGAGCTTCAAGACTGGAGAGAAAACGTCCATCAAGTTATCAAACTACTAAAATCGATCATTCTTCTACAGCAGCCACGCAAAGCTCAGATTAACTTTGGAGAGTAAATGGAAGAGCTTGAGTTAAAACTTATAATCCAGAATGTATAGCTCACCTTGTACTAGGCTAACGTATTGGCCTATGCAGAACACCATGGTGGACGTTCTCCAAGCTGGCTATCGCGAACTTGGTGCACTTTGAGAAGATTGTTACACGGAGTAATGGTCGAGCGTGTCTATCGCCGTTGGTCTTGACTCGGATCGGATATGACATAGCCAACGGTGGGAAGTCTCTAGGAGTTCAGATATTAGGCAGGAGGTAGTGTCCTTCTAGACAACATCAGCGACGTGGACATACCCATCAAAGTCGGGAATGATGCAGGAATTGATTATTCTTCCGTGATTTATTGACAATATTGAGCAAAAGGAAGACAAGAAAGGAGTGTATTGGATGCTCAGATGCTGTAACCATTCATGTTTATAAGTGTACCCTATCTGATAAGATAATATTTCCCAAACCCCCCACGCCTCTGTTACTTTGACATTCTCGGGAGATCTTCCTTGGGGAAGCCAATGTTAAGCAGGACGATCTCTTGAACATGGCCCCCTCTATGAGATACTTTGCTACTTCCTGCCTCTCAGTATGCCGAGAGTCGCTAATCCAAGGCGATCCTGGTGGCGGACTTAAGGATAAGATGGTTGGGTCTGCTCCGGCCTCCTCGATCAAGTATTTGGCCATCTTAGCATTTTCCCCACACCCGAATATCGCGGCAGCCAAAACACTGCCATAATCGCCGCCGAGATGCGCATTCACGTTGGCTCCATTCTCCACGAAGAGCTTTGCACACCTCAGCGAACCTCCGTATGCGGCTGTTCCTAGAGGGCTGCCGAATATATTGTCTTCATCCACCAAGTTCACATTTGCCCCGTATTTTATTAGGAGCTCTGCTAAACTGGTTTTATTCCGATAGGCAACGGTATCTAAGCCGCAAAGAAACGGACAGTTTGGGCAAGTGATGTTGGGGTCTGTTCCTGTCTTAAGAAGAAGTTCAACCAAATCCACAGCGGTCGAAATAGCCAAGCAGAGCGGACTTGTATACCTGCCGACTTGATTTGGATTGACGCCCTTTCCCAAGAGCAGCATTGCCGCTTTAACTTTTGACGCAGCAATTGCTTCCATGAATGCGCTTCCATGGTAACTATCCAGCTCTTTGTGTATATCGCCCCCCCGGCTAATAAGCTCGGAACAAAGCTCATCATGGTCGTACTTCGCAGCAATGGCGAGTAAATCCAGTCCCCGACTATTGACTTGTGAGACGTCAATGTATTTATCCCACCAGCCCTTAAGCAACTTGTCAAGACCAAGAACACAAATACCAAAAATAGACTTCTCCGACGGCATTATATCGTTGTAGAAATACCGAATGCCATCAAGCTCATTCCGAATTTCCATGTGTCTGCACCATACTTGATATTGTTGACTGGAGGATTGTTGAGGACCTTCAGCTCCCAAAAAGCGTTTAAGAATCTCTGATAGACCTGTGACCTCCTGGCACTGTTCTGGAGTGTTTTTCACATGCTGTAACCAATATTTTCTCGTATACTTTTGAAGAGGATGTCGTGGATCCAGATAATTTCCCAAATCCGCTGCCGTTTTCAGGAAGTGTGCGATCTCATCGGACGATTCAGGCAGTGTCCAGTCCGAGTAGCAATTTATTAGACACGAAACCAGCAGAATCGCCACATCTTCAGGAGCTGTATCTATCCAGCTCTTATGTTGATTCTCAAAATACTCTGCAACTGATGCATGCGGAAATTTCCACACCGCTAATTGAGAGTCTAAGACAACCAAATGTGAGCATATACTCTCCAACGTAGACTCGTCGATGGGATCTGATACAGTAAGAGACTCAAGGTTGCTCTCCAAACGGATGGCCATTAGAAGCTCGTCGCTTGTCAATGGCCTTCTAGCACATAAAACCCATTTTACTGCCCGTTCTAAGATGGCCTTTTCTTCATTCCTTGAATAGATCTCTTCGTATGCTTCTGTAAGGCTTGTAGGAAGCTTTCCAAGCCGCTCACGGATGCGTTGATTGGTTCTCATCTTTTTGAGCTCTTCCCATTGAAGATACGCCCACCGGAACCTATCCATTGATTAGTACGATGAAAAGACGTTTTGAGCTTAATTAAAGCAATGGCATGGTACACAGGCAACTCACATTCCATCACTGTTCTCTCCGATCGTCTTTTTGACCTGCTCCTTCACTTCCTCCGAAACAGACCTCCATATACCGCTAACCTTTGCTATCTCTTCTTCGATATATTTCTCAATGTCTTCCTTGTTGTCGGCGGTACTTATCTCAACCAAGTTCTTCAAACCAAGATGTTCCTCAATGTCGGCCTCTTTACGACTGGCAATGAAAATCTTGACGGTACCTTTACCCTTATCGACTAGATTGTGCAAAATACGAGTAAGTGCCTCTCTAGTATCCATATAACATTCATCCAGAGCGTCTAAAACCAAAGTAGTCCGCGAATAGAAGTTAATGAGTTCAATTAAGGCCGTCTCACATTCGATGGTGCTTAAGCCTCTTTTCTCCTCTTTTGCCTTGAGGTATAAGGCATAGATGTTCTTCTCAATCATGGCTGGACGGTTCGGTACCCTGGCAAGCTGAGATACATAGCTCCTTAGGATATACTTTGTTTGTCGACGTACTGGATCTGAACGACTGCAATAGAAGTAGGCAAAGCCTTCATCATATTCGGCTTTCTGCTGACGGCTGACAGGAAGGTGGTCGATTACTTTGGATGTAAGGAATGACTTTCCCGCACCGACTGAAGCAAAAGAAGCAAGAAAGATTAGTTCGTCATACTCAATCTCTGTTACCCTTATACCAAGGGGAATAGAGCAAAGTTACATACCGTTTCCTTGAAGCCATAACGTCGAAGAGTAACTTGATCTGTCCCATTCAATAAACCCGGAATGATTTAATAACCATTCGCATGTCCCAAGGGTCCTTGCTTCGTGCTTTTCCTGTTGATGTTCGCCGATCGGTATAGTGCTGATATATTCTAGCGCCTGTTCCAATATACCCTCTTCAACCTTCTGTAGTAGCTTCTTTACGGTATCTTCATTGTTCCTTATTGGTTCATCGAGATTTTTGAGGAGCGTTTGATGCTCTTGCGATGCAACTGCACCACAACCTTGAGCAGGCATTGACACTTTGCGTTCTTGTTCTGTCAGTGCCGATACTAACTTTAGGCCTTCTCCACCAGAGACGAGGGCACGCAGAAATTGCTTCCCTTGACCTTCATTTAGGCGGACAAAGGCGTGGGCGAGGAGCTCCATCAATCCCTTGTATAACTCAACGAGCGCATCTTTTAGATTTTCTGTTGCCCCGTTACAAGAGCCGCCACTAAGGTATACATCTTCATATACCCTACCATGTCGCATAAGCCTTAGGACTTTTTCAGCACATCCGAAAATCACCGCAAGGTCCTCGCATTGGGACACATTTGCCTGATCGAGGATTTAATAACTGAAAGTAAAAGATTATTAAAGGGTATAGCCTTACCTTTAAGAGTACTCTGAGGGCTGACCATGCGACTGAGGAACCTGCAGGGGCAAAGTTGATGGAGATGTCCCCAATTGCTGTTATCCACGACACCACACTGTTGGCGTAATCTCTCCACATTATCTCGGAATCACCAATTCTAATCTTCAGAGTTCCATGCTTGTACTCCTCTTCTCTATTTCGAACAAGTGTGATGAGGTCTTGGGTCCTCTCCTCACCACTAATACTGTTGGAGACATCACCGATCCATTTTTTAGCCTTATCGTCTAGTTTTTGGTAAGCTCGAGACCATAAGTCAGAGCTGTCTTTTGTTTCATTCCGAAATTTGACACCCTCTACCATTGCAGCGGGTTGAGACTCCGCAGACTTGTCGTTTACTGTTGCCTCCGTTTTTCGAGAAGTTGTAGGTGGAATTCTTAATGAGACTGAGCTTGTGGCTGGTGAAGCCTCAGCATCGGACACCGCGCCCCAGAAGCTCTTCGTTCCATCACGTTTCTTGTTCTTCCGTTTGAAGTAAGAAGAAAGAGGTCCAACCATACTTAAGCCAACGAATTTTTCAGGCGAAAAACTCTCATCAAATAGATTCGAGACGCAACGATTGATGGAAAATATAGAAAACCACAGTGCAACCGCTAGGTAATGAGTGGTTAGAGTATTCAATAGAAGACAGATGAAAGTTGAGGCACAAGTTGGGCACAAGTGCGGAGTTGGCCGGCAAGGATGTGGCCCCTCAGCCTACTAAGCGCGTACGCAAACAAGGCAGGGATCGGGACCTGGCCTATCAAAATTCAGGAAATGAGTCCCGTTACAATCTGTCAACAATCTTTCGGAAGGGTTGAAGAAGTAGGCTCCTTTGAGACCCCTAGAACGCTCCCTTCTCCAAGCATCGGCATTGACAATTGATGATGCGACAGGAGTAGCAGATCTGACCACTAATTTGGCAAATACATCATAAACACTTCAAGGCCGCTCAGATAGCAGTAGCGATTGAAGTGAGGCACACCAACATAATCGGCGCCGTACCAACGCACCATGTATGTGCAGAGCTCGCCAACCAAGTCATCAGAGCTGGTGCAGACCTGAGAAAGGATGGATAGAAGGCGGTACTAGTCTCTTGAAGGTGGTAACAGCAATGAGCTAGTACCCGTGGGAGTCGATAAGCAGTTTGGTAAAGAAACGTACGGGAACTAATTCATATAGAGGAGTAATAGCTCAAACCTCGAATACTTTTTAATTTTTCGGGTCAAACATCTATCCGTAGAAGTTTATTCACAGAGTAAGTTCACCACAGTTGAACACTAGCTTCATGTTCAAGATTAGGGAGAGACTGGACCCGTCATGCTATTGTCCTTAACCAGCTATAGAGAATGTGAGGGAAATAGAGGATCCATCTAGCTTTAGCTCTGTTCTCTGGAACACGAGATTTGCTCTAGTTTCCATAAAATATGACAACTATCTTTCATGATCGATCATCTGCCTTGAAATGGTCCGACCAAGATGTGCGGAAGTGGTAGGTGAGGCCTACATCCGTAATCTCTTGTAGTTCGTTGTCCTCTAGTGTGATCTTTAAAGCTTGGGCATACTCGTCCAGCCTCGCAGGATTTTTGGTAGTGGTTACAGCAACAACCCCGTTCTGTATGATCCAACTGATAAGGACAGCTGCCTCAGTGGTCTTATGCGCTTTGGCAATGCGGGACAAGGGCTCACGCAGCGGTCCATCAGGAGCCCTGAATGCGGGAGTCAGGCCTTTGAACGAGCCCACTTTCAAGCCATTCTCACGCAGCCACGGCAAGTAATCGTTTCCACGCTGCAGATAGGGATGAAACTCAATCTGGTTCAAAACAGGCGGAATGGTCGCACCGTCCAGCGTAGCCTCGACATGATGGCGTAAGTAGTTGCTTACACCTATCGATGTGGCGAGGCCAGCCGTTTTGAGCTTCTCCATTGACTTCCATTTACTCTGGAACTCGGCCTGTGCGCGCTTAAAGGCATCCGAGTTGGTATCCATGTCGGCATCCAAGTCGGCAAAATATGGAGTATGAATCAGATAACTGAGATGGCGTTAGTACAAGATCGCTTTGACTATTAGGTAGAATAACACACAGGTCGAAATAGTCGAGCTGCATTTTCCTGAGACTCTCTCTAATCGCCGCATCGATGTCATCAATGCCTTGGGAGACCTTATTGGTGATGAAGAATTTTTCGCGTGGGACCTCCGATTCTTTAATGGCGCGGCCGACTTCCTCTTCGGTCCCGTACATTTCAGCGCAATCGAGATGGTAGAATCCTTTCTTTATGGCCGTTTTGATCAGGTCCAAGAGCTTCTGGTTAAAATTCGTATCTCCGGCTTCCTTGAACCACGCCGTTCCGGTGCCCAAGGCAAGCTACAGATACTCATTGGTCTTGAGGATACGCTGGTGTTCTGTCTATAGGGAGCTCACCATCGGTATCTTATTGCCATCGCGGAGGAGCAAGAGTGGGTTATTCATCTTTGGTACTGAGCGAAGCGATTGAAATGATTTGGATGTATGGAGAAGATACAGGCCGCCGGTCGGTTGCTGGAGGAAGTGATGACAGCGTGAAAGCTCGGTGCCAATTATCCAGGTCCGAGCGCGGAGTCTCAGAATTGGAGGCATCAAGGAGTGACCTGTTTCCCCTATGAGGATGACCAGCTCAGATGAAATGGTATAAAAGAGAGAACAACCAGTCGGAGCGGCTTGGAGTGATCTTGTAGGATTTTGCACGAGCTCTTATAGTCGTGGACGAAGTTGATAAGCCGAACAAGAGAGAAATAAATGAACACTTTAATTTGAGCTTCAGATTACCCGAACACCAACACATTGGCTTCAATGTGCGGGGTAGCCTTGGAACCTTGAATTGCTGTCATCCAACAACCAACGAGACTCTTCAAGAGTTTACTCCCCGAGCAAGAATGTCAGAAGCTAAGGAATAGACAAGAAACAACAAGGCGTCTACGTAATGAGGTAATTGATGGTAATCACAGCCCATTCATTCTGGTCCGGCGAGAGATACAATTCTTACTGAGATGCCATGTTGTGAGAAATACAATTGCTACATCTCATACTCTTCTAGCTTACTTCTCCTCCTCAGCCGTGTTGATGAAAAGATGTTGGGGCTATCTTGAACATGGAAGGTCACTAAGCCTCAAACACAAATGCCGTCTTCCTGCCAAATCCTTCAATACCCTGACTTTCGACAACCTCCTTGACGTCGTCCTTGTTCTCAGCAATAAATTTGGCCATGGTTACCCAGTTGTTTTTTCGTCTTCGGAAGAGCCCTTCGTCCAGCCTCATCTCCTGGACTAAAATTTCCATGACAAAAGGTATCTTTTCATCCTTCTTGGAACCTTCGGGCTTCTGCATCGCACGATCCCAGTCCCCAGCCTTGCATTTAAAATACACCACACGTGTCTTCGGCTGTGGAACCGGAGACGCAGCGTCCCCAGTCTCGTCACTCATGGCAATGTAGTGAACAACGACACAGTGATTCACGGTGGAAGGCTCCGACGCCTCGCCGACCTGGAACGGCCTTATCTTGCGAATGAAGTCTGTAAAGGCTTCATTGACCTTGTTAATGACCGAGCTACTGACATCTGGAAGACCGGCAAGGATGCGTTCAATGACATATTGGCGAAGTTCCGAACGCGATTTGTTCACACACACGGATTCTGTCAGGGTACTTTCCACTGTGTAAACAGCTCCGACTTGGGCCTTGGTGAGCGAAGTCATGGTCGCATTGGCAGCCTCTTCAAAAGCCAGAGCAACCTCGTCCGGGTTTTTAATGGAATACGTCTCTTTGCGACTCTGGTTGTCATAGTCTGATACTTCGTTGACGGCGGCGAAGAAGCGAATCATGCCGGCGGCGCTCATGAGAGACTCAAATGCTCTATGTACATTTTCGTCGTCACTTGTCGGCTCGATGGCGAAGATGTACGAGACTGGGACTTCGCCGCGCTTGATGAGGTCTTTGGGCTCCAGGATACTGCTTTCGACCAGGCCGACAAGGGCATCCATTCGACTGCCGCCCCAGAGATCCTGGTGGTTGGCATAAAACTTGCTATTGTTTCTAATAAGCTATCCTGAAACACCATAATATTGTGAGGCACATACTTGAGGTCTGGGTGATCTGTATTCATATCCATGATGATGGTTTGAGACTAGTTTGGCCAAGTCGTACGGAGGTTATTGCTCAATAGATGGACTGAGGGAGGACGGCCCTATATATATATAAATACATGTATATATCCCGGAAGTTCTGAGCCCCTATAATAGCCTTTATACATCATGGAGTGGCTCTATAACATCCATTCAATAGCACATGCAGGAGCACGTTTAGGTTGGGTGTCTTTTGGTGCAGCTAGGGGGCTTACGTGGACAAGTAGTATTGCACTCGACACACACATCGGCGTACACGTATGCTGTTACGCCTATTTAATCCGATGGTTAATGCTATAATAATTTATACTAAATAATCAATAAATTGCCTTTTAGAGATGATAAATAAGATCAAGTAATATTTTTCCCTTTGATTAGAAATCACGACACCATTAGAGGAAGAGCGCTTGAAGTGACAAATTTGGATGCATCCTGTGTGAGCATGGGACAAAGGATATCACTTGTGGGCATCTAAGGAAATATCTCGTGATTAAAGTATGTCTGGATATTATAACGGGAACATCCAGCAATGTCACAATTGCGGGAAAACTAGGAAGCGCAGCATTTTCTTAGGCGTAGACTACCGGGTACTCAAGCCGCCAATAGAAAGGTGATGAACTGATTCCAATTGACCAAATTTTAGCTTTCTAATGCAATTTATCCTATCAAGCGGTCTGCTTCGGTTTGGGCATCATGATTGGGTTTCTCAACTGCAAAAATCCCTCAATGGCAGTATACGGACCCTTTTGCAGCCCAGGCTTGGTGAGGTTACCCGTCTTTTCAATACCAAACGGATTGAACTTGGGCTGGGGATCCTCTTCCTCAGACGGCTGCGCATAAGGCTGGAAAAAGGACCAATCTCCCGGCCCCAGAGAAGGCAGGGGAAGATTTCGCAGCGGCATATCCCTAGCATTTTTGCTAGTGAGAAGTTCCTTCTCATGATATTCTGGAACGTCATTCAGCGGTATGGTCAAAGGCCCCGCGTGAAAGAATGCGGTCATGGTGTTCATGGCGCTTTGCCAGCTCCAGTGAGGCAACGTCAGCGAAACGGGTGGCAGAAATGATGAATAGGCTTGCACAGGAGTGAACGGGTCAATAATAGCGCCAAAGACGGACATGCGCGCGTTGCGGCGATCATCAAATGCTGCCGGCTTGACAATCAAGTTTTCATTATCGTACGGTGCTCGAGTAGGAAATGGAGCCTCCCAGAAAGGTGTAAAGAGGGGATAGTTTGTAGTGTTGAGACGCTCTAGCGGTTTTTTCTCACCCTCCTCTGGCGCAAAAAATGTCTTGACCTTGCTCAGATTGAGTTCATCTGACTTCGGTGTAGTGGTGTCAAAATAGCCCACAAGGCCATCATATTCAGCTTCACGGTCGCCAAAGCGGATCTGGAACTTGTAATATGGCGACTCGTCGTCGTCGTCATCTGGCTTGGTCAACAGGCGCTCGGGGGCCGTCAGGGGGCTCTTGGTGGTTTGAGTCTGCAGAGGTTGGCTTTCAAGTTCAAGCGACCAGCCCATGTTGACCAAGGCAAGAGGTTTGCCCACGATGGCATTGAGAAACGATGCGTAAGAGGTCGGTGCAGCGGCCAGCTTTGATTGAGCAGTTGTGATCATATACCAGAATCCCTCCAAATATGAGGGATCATTAAGCTCTTTAGCCAACGCATCAAGCTGCCTGGTCTCTGGCGTCGGAGGATCCGTGGATGGTGCAAAAGGTAGCCATTTGGGAGCATCCAATGCGCCAAGGGGCCCTCCAAAGCGGACCTCGCGGTAGAAAGTACCGTCTGGCAAGAAGAGCTGGATGCCAAAGTCGGCGTAATTGGTAATGACCCAGCCCCAGATTGGGTTTTCCCACTCTGTTGCCGGACGCCAAGTAGCTCCATTCGCACCTTCATCCAGTCCCTCTTTCATGTCAGGCGGATCGTCAGCAATTCGCTTGACAAAGTCGGCATTTAGACGAGCATTTTGGTTGATTTGAGGCGGCAGTTGCAGGAATTCGCACTGCTTGGCCTCATCTTTGATCACCGTATTAGCGTAGAGTTTGCCGTCTACCTCGATGGTCTGTGGCTCGTAAAAGTCACTGATGCAGGGGTAGATTGGTGGCGGTCCATCCACTCGCGGCTTCTGGTCAATGGCCATCAGAGCTTGCCCAAACTTGTCAATGACATTGAGCTTGCGGAATCTAGTTGCACAACAGCAGTTAGTATGGTTCGTTCTAGTTGATATAATAGAGACTGTGTATATGTGCGTGACTGGGAAAGCTCACCTAAACTGCCCGTGTGTGACTGGCTTGAAGGGATTCCATTTATCCGTTGCAAAATCCTGCTGTGCCGCATACGGCGTGAGGGCAGAGTTGCCCATGATCATTTCCAGGTTGGGTTTTGTCAAACCAGCAGTTTCAATGACAGCTTCAACCATTGCTTCGCTGACTTCGCCTTCGGGACCGACGAACTTGTTCTCGGGCTTCACATGGCTGCCTTCTGCCTGGGTGACCAACCCATCAAACAAGCCAGAGAGCGGAGAAGAAAGATATGACAGCTTGCGCATGTTATTCTTTAAATTGCACCGGTCCTCTTTGGTCAAGTACTTGTTCAAGATATCTTCGGGAGTATTATCAAACAGTTGGACTACCTTAGCCTCAAGCGAGAAGCTGGGCTGCGGTAATATGAGTGAGCGCCCAGATAGAATGCGTGTATCTGGACCTTTATCTCCCTGGGAAATCTTCAGATCGTCCCAAAGTGGGAGAGCTTCTTTGCCGTCCCTTGGTTTCACAGTGATGCCATAACGAGAGAGTACGTTGGCCGATAGGCGAGCTGTGTGCTCGTCCAAGTTCCAATACTCAAAGGGAATGTGGTCGTACTCAATCTCCCACTCCACAAATAGCGGGAACCATGGCTGTCGCTCTGACCACTGATCCCGCCAGCGCTCAATTTGAGTCTCGGGATCAATCGTCTTGTCGTGGAACTGTGGGTAGAAGCGGGACTCCGGCGCCGTGCCAGAATCGCCACCGCCAGGACGAAGAGCATAGAACTCTGTCGCTAGATCAATTGCGTGCTGCTTAAGTAATGGAGGCATTTCCTTAAATAGAGCCAAAACTTTGTTCAAGGACTCGGGTAAGGCAGCGGACGAGGGAATGACCTGATATGGTGCTCGGACAGAAACTCTGTTCAGATAGTCCGTCGGCCAGCCTGACTCTATGCCTCCAATGAGGACAGTAGGATTGTTCGCCCGGCAATAGGCAGGCATGCTGGCAGGTTTGGCTGTCGCCAAAAAGTTCGTCCCATGGATGGCGATCGGAGGGTCCAACATAAGATCAATCTTATGCTGCAGCTCCTCCATGCGGTCTTTGAGGCGAGAAATGTGCTCTGATAGATCTTTGGCCTTTTGAAGGAATGCCGGGGCGGTGGGATCAGTGCCATCATTGCCAGCATCGCTGACAAACTTCCACCACAGTGAGAACATGTCCCAGCGATACTGAGTCATTGCAAAACGGCACGCATCGAGGAGCTTCTTGGTCTGATTCAAGTCGCGGAGCGCAAGGATGGCTTCCCTCTCCGGTACCATTGGCTGATTGTCTGATTTTCCGTCATTATCATTTCCGGAGAAATAGTACCTTTCACCTCCGGGAGAGCGTGTAAAGGACCAGTTATAGATGGTATCTTTGGCTTGGCGCTGATCCTCGACGCCATCATCACGCGCGTATAGAAGCGAGTCAATGGCCAAGATTGACTCTTCCAACTTGGCAATGTCGCCGGGGATCCCTGGATGGTCCTTGCGAGCCGTGCAGTACGAGATGATAGCATCCATGGGAGTTGTTCCCACAGAGACAGCCGCTAGTTCCTGATCACGGAGACGAGCATTGTACCGATCCGCCGGCACATCTTTTGGCTTGTTTTCATGATCCCATGTAACGTCGTACATGGCACCGTGACACATGAGATGCAACTGGCTGATTTTCTCCATCCACGAGTCTGTAGGATCCGCGCCTTGGAGAGTCATGAATAGGTTTGCCAGGCTGGCGCCGTGGGCAATTGTCTTGCCAGAAGTCCACAAAGGATCAACATCATCTTTCCAGTGCCATCCAAGGACATAATAGCTAGCTTTGGCATAAGACAGATACTTGGGTCCATCTTTATCGCCAGCCCCGTACTCAAAATTGTCTAGCACACTGAAGACATTCGTATTGTGCATCTGGAAGTCTGCGAACAGTTGGTTGCCGCTCTGTAGCAGGCTGAGATTGGGCGGATCAACGCTGGGATTTGGTGTTTCGGACCAGTCCGCCAACGGAGTCTTACGTCCGATAAAGACTTCGGCCTGCTCGCCAATATTGATGTCTGAGCCGGCGTGTCCTTTGACAAACGGCGCAAAGTCCGTCTGCAGGTCCATATCCAATGGAATCTGGTCCAGTGACCAGATGTGGTCACTATCAACCACCCACGCCTCATATTCTTTGTCTTGAAAGGCTGATTTCGCATCTGCTGGTTGTATGCTGTCCACTTCAATCTTGCGAATCACAATCCACCTAGTCGGCGGTTGGACAAAGTCTGGCGTATCGTTGCTGCCATCCTCTTCAACGTCTCCAGGCGCAGCATGCAAGCCACGTCTCAAGCGCTCTTCTCGCCTCCTCTGCTTCGAAACTGTGCTGCCCGCTGATGTGCCTGATCGATAGAAACGAGGCAGAATCCAATGGATGTACACGCCGTGACGATGACGGAGAGCTTTAGGCTGTCCCTCATCATCACGGCTCCCGAGGTCATAGAGACGCGGGTTCACAATAGCAGGAGCAGTGTTATGAAGATCTGCGTGGTTCTGAACATCTTTCTGCAGCATGTATTTGTCCAGTCGCAGGAAAGTGTAGTTGGGCTGCGTGATGGGTGCGATGCGTGTTGTATCATCGCCCTCTTCACCACTGCCGCATACAGCTGGGTTTAGCACAAAGGCCTCCAACTGCATTGGCACCAGCACGGTGTCAAAGTCTTTGATTGTATCCGGCATTTTTCAGGTGGTTAATGTGTATGTGCTATGTAAAAAAGAAGAAGAAGAGAGAGATCAAGGTGCATACAGCTTCCTGGCTCAGGTCATTTGAGCAGAAACTGCTCCTTGGTGGTTCAGACCTATAGCCCTTACTGAGATGATGCCAACAAAGATGAAGAACTGAATCTCGATTTACATGAATTGTTTGCTCACATTACTTGGATAAGTACGATTCCATATTGTATCTCTCTATCAGTGCTACTTGACCTCAGGAATTTCATAACCTGATTTAGTTTAACCTTCTTTTTTAGATTCATACCTCCCTCATTCCAAGTATACATAGTTATACTTCTACATAGGACATTACATATCATACTATCAGAACTGCTTGATATATACGGTACCCCGTTGGTATCAAGCAACGATAATAATTCTTTGCCCGGTACCTCTCAGTTAGACTAAATAACTTGCTCCTTACTATACTAGCTTATTCGGGCGTTAATCATGCATCCCCGCCCGCAATAGCTCAATACTGAGTCCATTGGGAGGCTAACTCGTGGATTCCGTCGGCACACTTCTGCTAATTCCATCACTTGTCACTTTCATTTTCACTCAGCTACTCCACAGAAAACTAGAGCTACCGTAATGACGACGGCGATGCATTGCCGAGCCACACTCACACTCCTTCGTGTCCCCGCCACAAGTCACTGATACAAGTGACAACTTTTCAACCCGTGTCCCAGCTGCCAAGAGGGCCGACAACCTTGTCAAGGACCGGCTCTCAGTGAGGGGTAAACTATTGAAAACAGCATAGCGCAAATGGCGAAGACATGGATTAGCCAATGCTCCATTGACTAGCCAGCGCGGCCGACTAGTTCCCGTTTGTCTATAGTTAGTTCCCGCCCCCTCTATTGATGGAGACGCGGGAACTAGTCGACGGCGCTGAATAGTCAGAATAGTCAACCTGCCGAGCAACGACCGTCATTCAGCTCATGTTGTGATGGCAGTGGCTTGTCGTCTCTTACCATTTTCTGCTTCGCTTGCATGGGGATCGTGATGAAGTATCCATAACTGCCTACACCACGGGCATGCCAGTAATGTTTGGCGTTGCGATCACATGCGTCCTGAGCCGTTGTGATTGACAACTTGGGATGCATTGGAAACACGCTACATCGCTAATTGGGTATCATTGAGCGATACAACCGCCCGCCACAAAGGAGAAAGATTTTTAGACATTTTATTGGATGTAGTGATATTCCTTCAGCTGTCAACAGGTGCGTGAACCAAGCTGAACAACACAGTCTAGTTGTCAAGAGGCTGGCTGACTGCGAAACCGATGGATCACTGAGCTTCAATTCGGACTGGGAAGGCGCCAGCTACGTAATGATGGAGGAAAATCGCGTGCCCCGACTTCAGGTTCTCCTATCGTTTCGTCAACGTGGGAGACAACAAGGCAGACAGGCTCCGTGGGCCTCTTCTTGGGCTTCAAGTTGGAAGGGAAATCCGACAAGGAGGACAACTATATCAAGGACGACAACCACCTTCTGATTGAGCTCTCAGCACTCCAAACTTCACCATTCAGCATCAACAGGATTCTTTCCACAGATATATTTACAGCTCTCAGCTCTTTGAAGTAACTCTTCTAACTTAAACACAATCATCAACAATGGCGGCCCTCGCAGCAATTTACAACCCTTCCGCTCCTAAGGACAGGAGCGTCAGCCTGTTCTTCAACACCAGCACTGCTCAGGTTGCCTTGAGCTTGATGAATGGCACTGAAGGCAATGATAACAATGATATCTACGCCTGTGGTGACGACGATTACCCTGGCTATATCCTCAACCCCTCTGAGATCGCTGGTGGTACCTATCGTGGCATTCAGCATGTTGTCGCAACGACAGTTCCCATTGTTGAAAAGGGTGCTTCTGTGACCAAGAACCAGATCTCTCTCATCTCTCCAGTGTACAAGAAGCTGAACACTACCGCCTTGGCCAACAAAAACGTTTCATTCTCCGCGGATAATGTGGATAAACACGCCTGGGCATACTTCTTGGAGTAAGTTGATCTCGTGCCAGTTAGAGAGTTGACAGGTTCACTAACCATATATATAGTGGCTCCGCTAATTACCAGACGGCGCTCAAGGAATACGACTTCCTATCAGGGAGCACCGCAAAATACCTTGATCATGCCGACATCAGGGTTAACAGCTCGCTCGCTGCCTACTACAACATCAAGAACAAGCACCGTTTTGTCATTTACCAGGAGGTTGGCGCGGGAAACCATCTCAAGGAGTTTGATATTACCAGCGGCCAGAGTACGTTTTATTTGAACTATGCTTTCCTTTATATGCTAACATTAGTTTTCCCGTATAGCCTACGACATCCAGAACTCGGTGGGTGCCGCCCCAGGTACCACCATTGCCGTCACATATGACCAAGGCGGCAACAAGGCCTACGTCTACTACTACGATACAGATGCCACTATTCGACGAATCGTCAAGACTGGTGCTGATCAAACTGCGTCCTGGTCGCCAAGCGTACCAGTCGAGAACGCTGTCAGGATCAGTGTTCCCGGCCAGCTGACTGTTAGCACCGCTAATGGCCTCAACCATCTCTTCTACGTGTCTGTCGACAACTCTCTTGCCGACAATGATTTCACCCACGTGACCGATCCGCTCGATGAGTAAAGAACTGGGAGAAGGCTGCCCTGAAATTAGCAGATATCAGTTAGATATGACCAGATAGCAATACAACTCGTCTGGAGTTATTGAAAATCTCATCGTCGCATTTGTTCTACAGTGTTTTGTAGGATGGTGTTCGATATGCCAAAGCTGGCTCCTTATATCATCTACGCGATGTGTAGCTTAGCTCGATGGCTTCGTCAGCTCCAACTTGATAGAAGTCAATTTTGTCCAAGTAACCAACCAATTGTCCAATGAGTACTGGAAGCACTACCCACAATATAGTGTCGGCCAACAACATCACGCATTTAAACAGTTATTGACGTGACTCGCATATAATAGAAGGTAGTCAGTCCAGTATCCATGCGGCGATATCAATGTACACACTTATGATGCTACGTATCACATATACCGCATATTTAACACAGCTAAATAGCGTTATCACTTGAAAATAGTCACTGTATCCAAGTTTTTTCGTCTAGATAATATTTTAAAAAATAGCAAAACAATGAAGTAATGTTGACAAAATAATAGCAACTAATGTAAACTATGCTATGGAGTATCTGTAAGTGTATCGTGAGTTTGATCAAAAGCATTTCGCTATAGGGTACGCATTATGGTCATTCTCTCTTTCTCTTTTTTTTTTAAACTATAATGCATAAATCTCATCATACGTAGGTACGACACTGAGCCGCACAGGTGGCACATCGATTACAGGGTAAACGTGATTTCTGCGATTGGATTGAACACCGTGACTGTCACAACTTACCCACATGTTGGAAGGCTCTACGGAACCGCTCCCCGAGCAAATGTGTGGTTTCACCCTGTCATTGTCTTCACATGTAGTTTATTATCAGCGGGGTAATCTCTTTGTGGCGCTGCTCCGTTGAAATTTGAACGATGATTGAACTTGAATGAGAAAAACCACCGGATAGCTATCTTCACTCCCACCTGGGTTACGCTTCACCCCTCCCCCTTCTCCAACCGCCTTTGAAACGCGCCCAAGCGCTTCGAGGCAGGTTGCAGTGAAAGCTAGGCAATAAGTGTCCTTAAAAAGCGGACCCGGCAGTTTTCAAAGAGCTGACACCCTGGCCATCTCCACCACGGGAACTTGTCCAATGAGTTGGGGCGGAGGATCCCGGGAGATCAGCTATTAACGTGCCGTGTGTGGAGGGGGCGATGCCCCTGTTGGGTCTCTTCTTGGGCTGGAATATCACATGAATAGTTTCGGTATTTAGCTTCTTATGGTCCTTATTAACTTTGTATTTTTTTGCTATGTATGCGTATTTGGGACGAAACTATTCGTCAATGGTATCGTTTTGTTATGTAAATCACGCAATAAACTACCTATCTAGTTTTCCTACATGACAGAAAAATAAAGTCTGCACTTACTATACCTAAATTATCAATTCTTATTACATATTTACTCACCCATCAAGCATGAGGAATCCAATGAAACTGGTTTCCTGTTAATTTCGTCTCCCTGACCCCGCCTCAGCTATCCGTTGACGTCCATCACATAAAACTACTCCGCATCAGCTTGCCATCGCAAGCCACTCTCTCCTCTCATCACATTGATATATCAGAATTACTACGCAAGCCACAGTCAGTTCATCTTCACCTCATTGAGCCCTCAGCTTATGTCCTTACGCAAGCCATTGCAAGATTGCAGCGTCACATTGCATATTCAGCTACTGCGTCGCAGCCAGCTCACTACTACCAAGTTTCATCACAATTCACCAGCAACTTCTTTACGCAAGCCCCATTCTGCTCATAATCAATAGATTGAACGATCAGCTTCTCTATGCAAGCCACAACTGGCAAATTCTCCCAATTAGAGGCTCATCCTTCGTCGTCCCCTCTCTACTCGGCCTGTTCGACAAGGACAAGCTTCCTTGTCACTTTCCCGGATTGCTTCCCCATCTCTCGTAGTACTCCATCAAGATCTGAGGGGTCGGTATACTGATACACGTCATCTTGTAACATGTTCCAAAGGTATACCTTGCCATCGTATGTGAACAGGTAGGCGCCCCCTCCAGATTCGCTGCTCCTGATCATTTGTGGCTGCAGCTTCGAAAACTCGGTTAAGCCGGCGTTCATGGCGGCCTCAGTACCGAGGCCTTCAGCTGACCAGTAGTAATCGAGGTCCATCTCCTCTTTATCGACAGTCCAGCCGTAAGGTGGGTTGTCGACGACCTGCATGTCGGTTAGAGTAGGCCTTGGAAGATATGTCCACTACGCGTTAGATTTGCGGCCATTGGACATGGGAGACGTACCATGACTGGTTGTTACGAGAGCTGAAGACTTGTGAGGGGAAGCAACGTTGACGTATCTGTGTTGTAGCCGACGCTTGATGCGGTGGCAGTGCGAGAGGAGAGGAGTTGTCGGTTGCTGAAGGAGTAAGATGATGATGAATTGAACTACAGTGAAGAACCCCTCCTTAAATGCGCAGAGGCCGAACACGTGATCAAGCTCAATTACAAGCAACTGCCCTCGTCTGTTACTGGACTCGAGTCGCTCGGGCTTTGAACTCCCCCTTCTGACCAACACCATTCGAGATCGATCACCGTCTCTAGAGTTTGCCTTTGCGGTATAGGAAAATAGATCATAGGAAGTTATGGCTAACCCCCCACCCGAACCAGATCTTCTACGTCCCTATGGGGATCCGGAAAAGGGCGTTGCTAATAATTGGTTTCGTGTGAAATTCCGGTTCACAAGAGAAGATGTAAGTCATCGAACCTGAGCTAAATACAATGGCCTGTTGCCGTGCAATACGAGACTACGCCAAAAAAAAATAAGAAAAATAGTGGAAAAAAACCGAATTAAAAATGGAACAAAGAAAAGGCTTAAAGAGGAAAGAAAAGGTGAAAGACAACTGAAGATCGAAAAAAAAAAAAAAAAAAAAAAATCCAAGGTAAAGCGGTTGACGTGTCAGTAGATCTTGAAGTGGATGAAAGATGTTGCATCGAAAAACAATCCCAACTGCCCCCCTGAAGAATTAAGGACCGACGACCATTTCAAATTCTTGTTGGAAGTCTATGACCAGCTTGAGTCTCTCGCGTAAGTACTCGGCCCCTAAATATGGACACCTCGAATGGCTCTCTGAGAAACTATATTCTGTCCACAAAACTGATCTCCAGACAAGGACGGGCGGTGAAAACTACGAAAAACCAGCCCTGAACAAGCACAAGTGCCACATTTATCGGGAGCTTAATCCAGGCTATGGCCCTAAACAGACTCAGAGCAAACTGGTTTCGGACTATTTGGTCAAGTCGTGGACCAACAACTACGACAGCGGTCCGGATGTCAGGAACATCAACTTAAACTACTGGTGCATCTATGACCTGATCGGTCTGTTCTTGAGTTTGCTGGGCAGTGCGCCTCCGGCAGCCGACAGAAACAACTACTTTCTTCCCCTAACTGCTGTCTACGCAAGATGGTGCAGCAGACTCGCCGGGAAACTGAAGAATAAGGCCAGCCAGGCGCCCTCCGATCCTGGAGTCGGTCCCATACCTATGATGTTCCAATGCACTTGGCGTGACCGAAAAGATGGGAAAGGTAAATGGTTTTTCCTCGGCGCATCGCTGGGAGGAGATCAATTCGCAGACAATCCTTCCGGAGCAGATTGGCAAATGAAGGTGCAAATGGAGCGGTTCCGAATTCTGCGAGAGCATCAACAAACGGTAATGGTCCGGGACGGTGACTTCAACTCAACTGAGCCTGAAAAGAATTTGCCCGATGGGACGGGAAATCTTTGGGGTAATTGTGCCGAGACCTATCCTTTCGTTCAATGCATGGACGCGTTCGAGTATGTATTGAAGCCCAAAATCTCAGCTGTTTAGTCCATTTTAACTTATTATAATTAGTGTGATAAACAGCAACCAGAACGTGCAGGGCCTTGCCCTCTCGAAGCTGTTTATCGACCAAAAAAAACCTGTTACAGATTACAGCGGTTACGCTGATGATCTCATCTGGAAAAGCGTCAGGCCTCCTTGTCGTAACTGCGGGGATATCCTCCGAAGGGTCCAGGCGAATCAAGATTTATTTGCACAAGCATTTGAGATGGATAGGGCTCCTCTCCGCAATCCACCGGCTCCTCCACAAGACGCTGAAGTCGAGGAGGGTTTTGTCATACGGGACATGAAAGAACCACTGATCCAAGAAATGGTGGAGGTGACATCGAATTAGGAGGCGATATACGCATATATGTTTGTCTTTGGATCGTTCGCTGTGTCACATCTGGGCTATTCTATAGGTAGGTAATTACGGTGAACAGTTTTAGTACAATAAATGCGTTGGTTGCTCTTTTCATATGCAATCTTTGAGAAATAATATCTGTGACAGAACCTAGATGCGAGCTACCAAGCTCAGTATTGCCCCAAACAGCACACAGAGACTATGTAGTATATCTCTCTGAATCTAACATGACTGATTGCCTATGTTGGGAAATAAAACGAAGGAGTCAGGAAAGATAGTAAGCACTGTTAGAAGAGGCTAAATGTACTCAATTTCTACTTCTTCTACCCACGAAAGGCGCCTGCTCTCCGTATACCCTCAAGCAGTCAACAGCGGTGCAGCTACATACATCTTCATGAATCCCTTCTTCAACCTCTCGGGAATTCCCGCAGTGCTCTTGAGTGAATCTGGCTTGTCCCACTTAAAGCTCTCTGCTAGAAGACCTACAAATCCCTTTTGCCCATCATCTTCCGTGCCCCATGAAGGGTTGGACCAGCTATCCAGCACGGCAGCGTACTGTTTGTCAAAGTCCTCCACCTCCTTGTCGTTCTCATCTTTCTTCTTAAAGGACTCAACGGGTTCCCAGGCTGTGTTTGCATTTGCAATGGTTGGGAACGGTTTGACAGACTTAAGGCGCTCCAGTGAAGCGTCAGCTACGTCAAACGCCGGGAAAGGATCAGGTGCCATTTGGGCCTTGGGTGCGGTCAACTTGACGCCCATCATCAGAGTAACGGAACTGTCATCGCCTTTGAGAAGATCGGTGATGTTATTTTTACCACCGCTGGGATCCTGGCTTGGGTCATCTGCGTTCTCAAAGATTAGCTTCTCATACACATAAGGTCAAACAGATAAGAGACACTTACACATGGCCCAAAGAGCTCTTGGTACATTCTTGGTGTACTTTTCGTATTGCCATCCATTGTCCTCTTTCCCATTCTGGGCGACAGTCACAAGAAGAGTTGATGTCATGGATTGATCCAGTTGCATTGGCTTGCTAAAGACATCGCCGCCTTTGATGATGGGATCCTTGTCTTTTTCGTTCTTAAACTCATTGATGGCCATCTTGCATGCCACAATGAAAGAGAAGGATCCTGCTCGGACTACCCATGGATCGGTTGTTTTCCTCGTCGGATTCTCTGCCGAATTCAACAAACCAGTCTGGGCAAGGAAATTGTGAGCTTCATTCTTGTCCGGGTCTGGGTACTTGTCGTCTGCCAACAGAGTTGTCTTTTCTCCTCCTTCTTCTTCCTCTGCCTCTTCGCCCATTGTGATGAAGGCCTGGGCCGTCTTGGACGGGTCTTCGGATGCTTGCAGTACAAGCTGGTAGAACTTGAGCAAGTCCACGGCCTCGATCTTTGACTCCGAGTCGCCAAAGTTGATATCAAAGGCAATGATCCAGAAATCGACGTGGACGCGACCTGCCAATGGAGGTCCCCAGAGGTACAGCTGGGCACCGATTTCGACAGAAATATGGGTGTGAATGAAGAGGAAGTCAATATTGTACCGAACGCCAACGGACAAACCCGCTTGGGCATTGAAGTGGAACGGCTTGTAGTTAATGAGGAAGTCAGCAAAGGCATCAAACCAGGCCTCGAGAGGACCGGCGTGGAAGGAAGCATGAAGTCGTCCACCTCCCATGCAAGCTTTAGGAGTGATGGCAAAGTATGCTTGCCCGGTGATGCTCAGGTTGCTGCTGAGGCTCCAGCTGATGCCTAGGCGAGGGGGGTTGGGGTATCCTACTGGGACTTTGTATGCTTGGTGATAACCTCCCAACGTGAAGACGAAGTCGCCAACAATCGATTTGTCAGCTTTGGGAGCATCGAACCAGTAGTACAGTCCCATGCCGCCAGTAAGATGACAGTCCGGATACAAAATGAAGGATCGCGGAGACAACTGCGCTTCAATCTTGAGAGTGCCGAATTCGAAATCTGCCACGGCCGCAATACCAAGTTCTACATGGGCAAACTTGACGGGAGCCTTTGGATTTGGAATGTCCGCGAGGGCGAGCGCAAAGATGCCCAGCTTGATGGCTTGACCAAATTGCACAACCACAACCGCATCGAGGCTGATCATCTCAAAGGCATCGATCTTCATACCCACAGCAGCCCAGTACGTGTCGTTGAGAGGCTGGAACCATCCAGAAGGACCGGGATCTGTGAGTTTTTGCAGGGCTTCCATGGCATTTGCCGCACCTCCGAGATCAGTGCTGGCGATGAAGGGGAACTGGTAAATCTCCGCTGCCGTGGGTACGCGGACATTGCTATTGTAGCCGAAGCCACCGCATATGCCAGATATCTCTGCAAACTCCAGTGTAATGAGGGGGCCATCAAGCTTGGCAAAGACAAAGACGGATTTGAATTCGTCCTGGTCCTTGGGCTTTACCGTACCATAGAAGCCGGCCGCTTGGAATTGGTAGGGTACCCAACCCACGATGAGGCCACCGGCGTAGTAGTCGATGCCGCCTTTGTTGCCGTGCCGGATGATGCCTGCTATCATCAACGGGGGCTTGTCAAAAGCAGCGGCAAGACCTTCAATGCTTGCCGAGAACGTGGGTTTCGAGTTAAGAGACTTGATGTCGACCATGATGGTGAAGCCAATCAGCGAGAAACCGATAGGACCCAACTCAAAGGCCGCATCGAATTTCAAGCCCAGCATCTTATCTTTGTATTTGAGTCCGACATTGCTGATGGATATTGGGCCTGCCTTCTTCTTGAAAGGAGCCTGAGCGCTTGGACTTCCATCGTCAGCCGGCTCTTCTTTCTTGCCCTTGCCACTCTTCAGTACGAGAGCCTTTTCGGATGCAGATCCAGACTGTTTGCCCTTGGGCTTGGGTTTCATGAATGCATAGTCTAACAAGCATGACCTTTCACCTGTAGGACTATGGATGATGACGGCAAAGTGGCACCCGGCGGCCACCAAGATGTCCGTATCCTTGGCCATCTTGGGATCGATTTTGTCCTTGACTAAAATCGGATCTGTGGCATCGGCGTTGACCTGGGCGAGGTCTTTGCGTGTAAGACCGGCCTCTTTACCGGGCTGTGGGTTCTTTGCATTGTCGGGGTCTTGAACCCAAAGAAAGTAGAGTTCGTCCAGTGGTTGCTCCACGTCGCCAACCAGTGGAATCGTGACCTTTTCGCTCGAGAAGCCGTTCACAGCGACTTGAACCAGGCGCTTGGATGCGGCCGTTTTGCCCCAATCTGTGCTGCGTAACTGGGCAAACTTGACATGTACTTTGCCGATATTGATTTGAGCCAAGAAATGGAACCAAGTCGATTCAGTCTTTCCAATGGTTGCAGTCTTCTTTTCAACGTCCAGTTGGAAGGCCTTTTCGTTGTCCGTGACAAGGGGCGTGTTTGCCACAAAGTCGGGAAGCTCAATCTCATCATCTCCGAGAATGTCCTCAAGCACCTCCCCGATGGTGACACTCTCATCGGTGGGGGTGAGGAACGCGGTGAATTTGAAGCCCGCCTTGTTATGAGTAAATGTGAGACCAAGCTCCAGGCCGGCAATGATCAAGTCCCCAGTGATTGCAAAGGTCGTGCCTTTGGACTTGCCTTTATCAGTGCCCTCGGTGATGCCCTCATATGTATAATTGACCTTAAGGGTGCGAACTACAATTGACTCAATGAGTGGGCAAACTGCATCTTTCACATCGTCATCGAAGAACTCCACCAACGTTGAGGCGTAGAGGTTGCTGAGGGAGGCGTTGAGCTCCCATTTCTGCGCCTGAGACTCATAGCTCAAAGAACCCACCAACACTGCAGGTACTTGATGCTTGGCCTCTACACTTGGCACAATGCCAGCACTGAATGCAAACTTGAGGGCAAAACCGGAGCTGCTCTTGCCCCATTCAAAGGATGCGTCCAAAGAAACCTCGCCCAGATATGGTTGAGGGGCGGAGCCAGGGGTGATTTTCTTGGCAGTGGCCGTACCGGCAATAGCAAAGGTGTGATCCGACAGTTGGATATAGGCGCGTGTAATCTCCGAAGGGAGTGTGTCGGGAATGTTCACCACCGTCTGGCCGGGTATCAGAGATGCAATCTCAATGCTGGGTGCCGGATCTTTCGTGACGGGCAGCAAGATATTCCACGTTTCTACCCAAGGCTGAAGATCCAAATTATCCATAGCGGTGGTGTCTGTCATTGATTAATTCATGTGGTTAGCACGTAGCTCAATCAGTGGCATCATAATCAGGGGGTTCATCGACTCACTATTCCAGAGCTGTCCTTCCAGCGTGCCGAGTCCACCCCTACTCCTATCCCAGCGATACGAGAGGAGGAATACAGCAGGTTTACCAGTTTTTGCTGTACCAATGTTGGCTGTAACTTCGATATCAAATGAGAACTTTGCCAACTTAGGCGAATATTTTCCCTTCTCAGTCTCGAGTCCAACAGTGAAACGTCGCAGAGTAGTGGCCGAAAGAACGTTTTGGCTGCCTTCTTTCTTGCCCAGGAGTCCAGTAACAAAGTCTTCCAGGCCCGTGTCATCAATGAGCTCGGCAAGCCACATCAAAAGACCCTTGAGCGGGCTTTCTGAGAGGAACATGAATGTCAAGCTGAGGCTGCGGGCTCCAAACTCAACACCAGCGACCATTTTAACTTCTGGGGCATCTCCATTTTTAGCCTTGACGGTGCATCCGATGCTCAAGGCGACAGTGCCCTGATCCACTGGAAGATCCCCCTTTTCAGTTTGTCCGAGAACCAGCTTTCTCTTGCAGACGGCATCTGCAGTGTTGAGTTTCAAGCCTTTGAGGCCGATATTTAGCAGATCTTCCAGGTACTTTGTCTGCTCAAACTGAAACTGCAGACGGATTGTGGTAGTCATGTCGGCGTCCGGCACTAGCCACATGGCATTACGCTTTGGGTCATCCTCTTTCCCAGGGTTTTTAAGAGTCAGTGGTAGACCAGACAGTTTCTTGGGCAAGAAGTAGTCCACCATATTCTGTGATCCAACATATTTGAATAAATCACCGAGCTTCACGCCGGTAATGTCCTTTGTTGTAGTGAAATCAAGGCCCAAGGTAAGCATCTTGCCACCAGTATCAATGCCTGGGGGGACAAATCGAGGCTCTGTGCCTCCGCCGATGAGGTCACTTGAAGCACCAAACGTGTAAATGAGGACATCCACGGCAGAACTGAATGTGAGAGCCCATGGCGCAGTTAATGCTACCGTGAACTTCTCGATATTCTTGTCAGTTACATTGTCAAGACTCACGGTGCCTGTAGCACCGGTGTCGAAACTTTGAAACCATTTCTTTGTCTTATCCGTATCCGCCAGGGGTGCCGTCAGATTTGGTGCTTCAGAGAGGATAATAGCTTGCTCTTTGTTTAGAGTAGCAACAAATTTGTCCGTGGGTGTATCTGCCTTGAGGATTTGGACATCATCACCAGGCTGTTGGCTGGCTGTGCTGGCGTATATGGTGTAGGTCTTGCCATTTTGAATATCTCGTGAAGTATCTCCGGCCCGTACAAGGGCTCCTTCAGTAGATGCCACGCCCATGATGAGGATGGCTTTAGTCTAAAGAAGCTACCAGTATGATGTCCTAATGGAAGGGGATAGTCATAGTATGAGAACTTGTATGCCCACGATGAATTTCAATGAGTGAGATAGGCTTTGTTTGTTGTCTTTCGATTCAAAACACAGAGTCTTGGTGCATCCACATCAAAGACTTGTGAGTGCAGTGCAATAATCTCAAACAACACAGGGGATTTGTTCCTCCCTAACTCTCTCTCTCTTTCTTTTCCAATTCAGTCACCATACGATTCAATAGTAACGAGGGCCGATCCAGCCCCCAGATACCCTGTCTGATTCGTTTCCCAGACTCAAGGGTAACTCGGCCAATAGAAGTGTCCATGAGACTATCACCGCACATGGCGTAATTGATCTCGTCATTGGCGTTTCTCGCGCGCTTCGCCTCCTGCAGTCTGTTCTTAGCGATCCCAAAACGGGTTTCAGGTGCTTTTGTTTAAGCCGAGGATGCATCATATATCATGATAGCATCAATGCTACTGTGGCTTGGAGGATTTTCTAGATACAAGTACCGTATACTTCCCCGCATTGCCAACCCTTGAGATCCCCACACCCTCAACTGCGACCTGCATGAGAGCTGAGCTTGGGGGTGCGTTACAGGGATGTTAGCTAAAGAGACTCCCTGTCGTATTGAAGAGTAATAGTGAAAAAAAAGAGAGACCGAGACAACAGAAACTACCTTGAGAAAAATGATGCACCTCGAATAATATGCCCGGGTTGGGGTATTGATCTTTATCTATGCTTCCTTTACAAGACATACAGTTGTGAACTTAAGCGATAAGGGAAGTATTCTGGAGTTATGTGCAAGTAGTGCGTAGTTTTTGTTGAAATTATATCCTCATTGGTTCTAGGCTAACTTGACAGACTTGCCTGATAACTCTAGTGGTTGAGTTACTCAATCTTCTACCATCGGGAAGTAGCATCTATGGATATTACATACATACAGAAACGCTCCAAAGACAACATTCTGGAGAGCAACACTCAGCAGTAAAGCCTCAACTGCTCTCGCAGTCCAACTATCACAATGGGTATCTACCCTGGCGGCAAAAGCGTTCGCATCGACTCTCCCCGCCACCTCACTCTTCGGCATGCTCGTAATCTTGTGGCTGTACATCAACGCAATGTCCGACTTGCTCTTCGCAGCTCTGGAGAGCTTCAAGATGAGGGAGAGAGCAGCGAGGAAGAAATTGACCCTTTACCAGCTGGTCAGCAGAAGCTCAACTCATACTGGGCGCCTGGCCTGGAGGCAGGCAAAGAACATATTGTCTCTGTAGAGCAGGACATTAACCCAAACACTACAAAAAAGGGCAGCAAGAAGCTGCACTTGACAGCTGAGCAAGGCTTCTTTGTTGATGCTCCTCAGTTCTCGCTGCCTGACGGGAGTGTTCACTCGACATATCCTCCTGCGGGCTACAGCGATGATCACAGAATCTTGCCGCATATTGTCCTCACAGACCCTCATCTCCCTTGGGAGCGCCTGGGCAGCCCAAAGCAAGGAACCAACGCCGAGCTGAGGGAGAAGGTGAGGTTGATGGCTCTGGGATCTGAAGAGGAACCGGTGCGCAATCGTGTTCCTTGGCTGGTGGTGCTTTCTTTTGACCAGAGCGAACTGCGTCTGCCTCCTGAGGATCTAGACAAAATCTTCAGTGCCACGAGTGATGGTGTCATCAAGCCCGTCAAGCAGTCCTCCACTATGACTGTCAACATGAGCATCGCAGATCTGTGGAAACTGCCGACCAGCGATGTCATCACACCCGTAACACCGGACCTGGGCCCTGAGTCTATGAAGGATAGCCGTGGAGATTTTATCTTCGTCCAGCCTGAAATCTTCAAGAGCTTCTTTTCCACGTGGGATGAAGACAACAACAGGGTGATTCCGGAGAACAACAAGGCAGATACTTTACAGTATCAGTATCTAGCACATGTACGCAAGATTAACGGCTCAGGCATGGCCCTCGCGGGGGTAGAAAACACCGCCGTCTTTAGCATTGTCATCGGCAACAGATCTGGCCCTCTGGACAATCAGACGCCAACAACCATGTGCGCGCACCTCGTGTCGATTGAGGGCGTGGAAGACATGGCGTTCCCTAGCGATAGCCAGCGCTATGTGGCTCTCTGCTCGCTCTATAGCTGGAACTATACGGTACTGCCGCCCGATACCCTCAACGTGCCCGATGCCTTTGAGCATCTTGGCAGAACTTTGGATGTTTTGCGCGCTCCGGAGAGTATTATCAAGCCGCTGCGAGATGCTCCTGACAAGATCCGGCAACGCATTGCCAGTCGCCTTGACGACGGTTACACGCTGGTCAAGTATCGCACGCAGACGGGTGAACCAACGGTTGCGCTTTACAGAGGGCCGTTCACACCCACGTATGTGCCAGATCTAGCCCATTTAACCAAGTCCTCAAACTCCAGTGTTGATCTCCAGATTCTGGACAAAGAGCTTGGCATTATGGACATTACCTATTCGATAGCATGGCAGACTGGTCGCACCATGGCTCTGGGCGACGAGGTCTTTACTGCTGCCCTTAATAGGCTGAGAACGGCTATTCATGGACCAGCCATGAAAACAGTCAAGCTGCAGACGATCAAGGATATCAACGACATCTCGTTTCGCACGAAAGATGAAGTTCTTGAAGACCTCCCTGAAGTGATCCAGAGCCTTGCAAATATTCACATCAGGCGCGACGATGGCAATAACTTTGCGCCTCCAGTGCCTGGACAGCCATTCTTCTCCCCGGGAGGAGCCAAGAAACGCTGGTTCCGCCCGAAAATGGGTCGCTCTGACCTTCCCAATATGTCCTTTACCGATCTGGACTTTGAACAGAGGTATAAAGCCGCTGCGGTAGATGTTGCCCGTAGGCTTGCAGGGAGCAAGTCGGAGGGTTTGTTGTATGACGAGACCAATGACCCAGTGTCGACGGACTGGATGATTGTGCTCTCGTGGCTCGTTGACAAAATGTTCCTGTCGGGAGTCCCTGCGCACAGTCTGATACCGGACCCAACATATCTGGGTCCAGAAAGCCTGAGGTTCTTCCGCATTGATAAAAACTGGGTCGATTCCATGATTGATGGTGCTTTGTCGTTAGGCAACCATTCGCTCGTCGACGACGATCGGGTTGCTATCAAGACGGCGCTCAATCTCTACATTAATAGCGTACCTCAAGGAGCTAAACATAGGATTCAGATTCCTGCCTACGGCTTCTACCTGCGATCCGACTTGGTCACCATGTTTCCGGATCTTCGCGTAGAGGTACTCCCTGATGAAGAGGCTCTTTTCGCTGCTGGCGAGGAGCCTCCAGCTGGCGCTCCACTCCTCCGCCACAACATTGTCACAGACGGCATCATGATGGGCTTCATGGATCGCCTACCAGGATCAAACCAGTTTGGTCAACTAGTCTTCACGCAGCCAGCCCACCAGCAGCGGTTTGCCGTAGCTCGCGGACTCGATGTCAATGAGATTAAGGTCAATATCCGCAAACAGTATACGGTGGACCAAAAGACTCGCGAGACAGACACTGGCAGACATGACAAGCTTACGCAGATCATAACCAACCCCAAGGGTGACAAGTCTAAAGACAACATCTTTATCTGGGGTTCAAAGCCGGGGCAAGGCCTTAACGACCTCCGCATCTTGCGTCTCCCAAAGTATGCAGACGTGCAGCTAGAGGAGCTCGAGAAGTGGAAACAGACTGCTCCTGATGGGACGCCTTACTTCAAGGATGATACGGCAACCTCGGCACTGTTTTCTATGCAGTTGAACGATCCCGTCTACAAGCTCACCGTTGATCTTAAGGCCCATCCAGAAAATGAGAGCCTGGCCGCCCTTGGCCCGTCGAGTGGCCCCAGCGCTACTGAAGTCAGAATGCTGAGACAGCTGGAACCAGCTCGAATGGCGATGCATCCTGGTTATAGACAAGGGGGCAGTGGCGTATCCTCTCAATTTACACGCTATAATGATGACGACGATGATGAAGGTACAACGGGTGTAACCTTTCAGCGTCATGGGGAATATGTGCCAACGGTAAAGGCCCTTGCAAAGAACTTGGCACCCCATGTCCGCCACATCCCAACCATTTCAGCTCACAAACTGCCGAGGCCAAGCGAAGCCATCTCATCATTTGCTGAGCACAAGCCACGCGATAGGTTTAGCGACCCAGCGAGTGCACCAAGGTACAGAATCACCGTCAGCAGCAACATTGGCAGCCACTGGGACGTCATCACTCTCCGCAAGCCAAACTTGCAGCAAGACATCATCTTTGCCGTCTCTGTGGAGCAGAACCAGAGCAACCAGTACATGCTCGCGGAACTCGACATTCAGATCAAGCTTGGTCCAGCCAAGCAAGACGAAAATTACTTGATGCCGACTTACGCAGGCACTGGCGCCATCATGTTAACTAACCTGCGCTTCAACGTGCTGCCCCAGATTCTAGATGATGGCGGCCAGCGAGTCTTGCGCCTGCGAGTCTTGCCACGCGCTGCCAAAGGCTGGATTGACATTGGTACGGTCAAGGAGCTCGGCTTTATGCTGGGGCTCGCCCAGGTTAATGAATCGCTGGGTGATCCAACCCAAGTAGAACTGGATGTATGGGCAATCTACTGTAAAGATGCGCAGAATCCCAAGTTGGGAGACGACAATACCGTCAAGATACCTAATTCAATTACGACAAGGGTCACGGTGTTTGACAATCCACAATGGGCACAGTAGTAAGATGAGAATATTTGGATCATTTAACTTGTAGTGGCGGTTAGCGAGGGAACAGAGGCACTGCGAGTGAAAATGGACTGAAATTCAAGATGGAGACAGCTTAAAGTATAACCCCGTAGCTCCTTGCGCAATGTTAGCTCAGATTTTCTGTTTCGCCTAGCCAGCTCATATCGGAGTAAAGCTGGGATATTGAAATCGACTGCCCAGAGACTTAAAGATTGCGGAATTTGGAGTGTCTTGTCCTTGGAGAACATCCAAGCCACATGTTGGTGGATGTACGTGTAATCAAGAGTGATTACTGACTCTTGCATGCGGCATAGTAGTCCCATGTTGATTTAAAAGGTAGAACTGTGTGTGAAGTATGCAGCGTAATATAATGCGTATTTTATAGAAGGCATAAGTTGTTACAATCTTTAACCATTCTCGCTTCCAAACTACTTATTCAATAGGCTCGCCAGCTCCACGCTTCTTTTAAGTCATGGTGATTTTCGGGCATGCTAAGACTAAGGTATCCGAGGTTCGTAACAGCTGTCTGTCACAAAGAGTTGCTACAACCGTTTTGCATCAGGGTGACGATCTATGCAAGATAATGTTGTTCAGCCCGAAAAGTCACCCAATGAGCATTGTGTCACGACCTGGCTCTTATGGTCGCGACAATGGGCCTACAGGGTAGTCGGTTCCGGATAAACGACGGACCGACCAACCAATCAGGAGCGGATCATTGGATCATCGCAATGATCCAACGATCCATGAACGGATCATCAGAACTATGAGATGATCCACGACGGGATCATCAACCTTTGCAAATGATCCAGCCCAGCCAACTGGGTATATAAGTTCACTTCATGCCACTCATTAGAATACTTAGATAGCCAGTTGTTATCAACACAATAGCACTTAAGATTGAACACTCAGACACTTCTCTCTACAGCTAGTGACAAGATTGCCCGTTTACCGACCTGATCGCTCCGCCAACATAAACCATAGAACCACTCTAAGGTTTGTCCCTTGGGAACAGCTAACCTATACTAACATATAGGCACCGGTTCGTCACACATTGCAGTTAAAGTCTCCATAATTCTGTCGCTGTGCCTGAGGGGGCGCCCAAATTTAAATATCATCAGGCTGCAAAAACCTCAACCTTCCTCCTCCCTTCTTTATTTGCGACCGCAGACATTCCAAGCGCTTTAAGAAGCAATCATGACGACAATATGGGCGCCAAAACTTGGCTTAAACCCCGATCTCTTTGGCCTTCACGTTCATCCTCCTCTCTATCCACGAGGCAGCCTGATGCAGTTGGTTCCGCTGATGCCCAAAATGATCAAAGGCACCTAAAGGAACCAGTTGCTAACGTGGCGTCCGATGCCAACGCGACGACTATCCCTCAAGTAAAGGCAATCGAAACCATCGAACGATCCGAGGCTATTCAATCCTCAGCGACATCATCAACATTTGATAATACCCCGATTCGAGAACTTTGGAATATTGCGTACGAGAAACTGCGAGAAGAAGAAAGCGCCCTTGTTGTAGAGTATGAGGCTAGACTGCAAGGGAGCGTTGTCGCCGGTCTGGGTGAGGCTCTTAAGCTGAAATCGAACACCAGAGAGCGGATGTGGGCGATCCTTCAAAGCAAGATGAACGAAGTGAATAAAAATACGACCAAGTTCAATATAGGCAGCACCGAGATCAAGATGAGAGACGTTGCCCAACTCGTCTTAAATGTTGTGGGCGCTGCCAACAGTTACATCAGTCAGGCTGTAAGCGCCAACCCGTCAGCCTCGATAGCTTGGGCTGGCGTCAGCTTTTTGCTACCGGTAAGTCACGATGCATCATTGATCCTCTACGCAATGACGTATACTAATATTGAATGATTAATATGAATGAGCAGCTATTCATGAATATATCAACTAAAAGTGCCGCCCAGGCAAAAGGACTTGAGTACATTTCATCTCTTATATCCCAAAGCCAAATAAGAGAAGAACTACATTAAGTGTTACGAGTCACGCAAAGATGCTCAGCACGAGTTTCAGCAATCACACCGCCAATATAAAGCCGCTTTAGAGCGACTCTACAGACAGATATTGAAATTTCAGACTAAAAGCTGCTGCTATTACTCGAATAGCTCAGCTTTTCGCTATGGTCTTGATGCCGTTAAGTGGAACGACTGGGATCAGCTAGTGAACGACGTGCGCCAGCGAGATGCAGAGTTTGCTGCTTTCGAACAGATTTGGCGAGATTTACAGCATCTTGAGGAGCGCCTAGCAGCTGAAAGCCTGCATCGGGAAACTATGAACTCTATAGCCGCAATAAAAACAGAGTTGTGTATATCGCGCGAGGCCACCGAAAGTGCAATGACCAGACAAGAAGGCCATGAACTACTTAGCTGGCTTTGCGATATTGATCCCTCATTAATATACAATACTGCTCGAGAAAGTCACGAGGCTGGCACTAATGAATGGCTAATAACAAGTGAGGAGTTTCAGAGTTGGGAGAGGAGTGATGGGTCGCTGCTGTGGCTCCATGGCAAAGGTAAGCCTAACGCCGTTGTTTCCCATGAAATGAGGCATAAGTGCTTGCCTAGTCATTGTCTCTCTTCTCAAAATTCAAGCTAATTGTGTCTCTTTAGCCGGCTCGGGAAAATCAGTCATAACTTCCTCGGTCATTAGCTATTTGAAAGACAAATACTCATCGCGGCCTTCAACAGCTCTCGCTTACTTCTATTTTACTTTCAGTGACCTAAAGAAACAAGAAGTGGACGGAATGCTTGCATCCCTTATTAAACATATCTGTTCTTGTCTGCCTGCCATACCACAATCGGTCAAACAACTTGGAGATTATAAAACTAAAGGCGAACGTCCGGATACTAAAACACTCGAAGCAGCACTTATAGCCTCAACATTGAAGCTCTCGGCCGTGTTTTTTGTCATCGACGGCTTAGATGAGTGTCCGCTTTTTGGCAGGCAAAGGGAGAGGCTTTTAAAAAGTTTACAAAACATCCTTTTAAATACACCGAAGAATTTTCATGTTTTTTTAGCAAGCCGCAAAGAATATGATATTAATCTCAAAATACGTCCTCTTTTATCTCTACCGGATAGATTCGAGATCGACCTATTGGTCCAACGGAACACTCTGAATAATGATATCTATCAATACATTATCTCAACATTAGCAGCAGAGGAGTTTCAATTTTGGCCAGTTGACGTTAAGGAAGAGGTAACAAAGTCTCTTATTGAAAAGGCGGATAGTATGTGAGTCGTTATAGCTGCGCACATAACCAGTGGAGTGCTAATAACAACTGTATGTCAAGGTTTCAATATGTCCGCTTTCAGCTTGAAACACTTCAAGAGCTTTCATCTGTACCCGAGATCCGCAAGGCCCTTCTAGACCTTCCTATCGGACTTGATGCAACTTACAACCGAATTCTCGAAAATATTGACACCAAGTTCCAAAGCCAGGTTATAAATTCACTAAAGTGGTTGGCATTCTCAAAAAGAGTCTTAACAGTTGAAGAATTGACTGAAATATTTATTATTGACCCGGATAAAGATACTGCATTTGACGAAAACGCGCGCCTCTTTTCTTCTTCGGCTATAACTAGGTACCTTTCTGGCTTAATTGTCATTGAAAAAGGTCGGAGCTTAAGCGAAAGTCCCGTCCGCCTAGTCCACTTTTCCGTCAAAGAATATTTAACTTCTGACAGGATAGACTCGGCTTTCTCATTTACAGAAGCGGACGCTCATATAGATATCACGCATTCATGTCTAGCGTATCTTACGCATTTGAACACCACATATGAGAGAAACGTTGAAACCCCTTATGGTTTGGAAGTGCTCTATCCTTTAACAAATTACGCGGCTAAATACTGGGCGATGCATCTCGAGAAAGTACCGCGTGCGCAGTGGCCAGCCAAAGTCACACTCAGCGCTGTACTTGTGCTTGCCGGTCACAGCCTAAGCCTATTGCTCACTTTACTCGACCAAGGGAAAAGTGCAGGAGCATACGAACCTGAAGTTTCCAAATATTTGTGGAAAAAGCCACACTGTTACACTGCTTACAGTGGCCTTCAACAGATAACCGAGGTGATAATCGCTCAGAAGCATGGTGCGAATGAGTATATTACGCAAGAAGATTTGGATTTTGGACTATGTTATGCAGCCCGTGGAGGCCAAGCTTCCCTCCTACATCTACAGGTACCCCACCTTTTGGGTGCCTAACCACCAAAAACTCCTACCTGTTTAACTAGCTATTAGATAAAACAACTACGATTTTTTTATTTACGGTCCTATTTAGGGACCCTAGAGAGATAAAAATATCTGTAAACCCTTTAGATAACTAAAATAGAATAAAACCTATTACCTTTAGATTAGCAACAGCCTTTTAACTACTAAAGGAGGTAACTCCCTTAGGCTTAAGAACGGGAGAGGTTATAGTCCTCTCTTTTACCCTTAAGAAAAAAAGACGCTTTAAAGAAGCCTTTAGCATAGATAAAATACCCTTACTTAGTTTTAATAAAGTAAAATTAAGTATAGTAGTAATAGTAACTATAGCGTAAACAGCTTTAAAAGGCCTTATTACCTTTATCTTTAATAATATAAAAGAAGTTATTAACTTAAATAAAAAAAGGAAATCCCTTATTAAAAATAAAATTATAAACTAAATTAATAAAATTAATATATAATAATAGGCTAAATAAAATATAGTATTAAATATAACTATAGTTATTAACTTTTACTTAATATAATATACCTTTTAGTTTTCCTTAATAGTAGTAAAATAAGTTTATTTATACTTAAATACTACTTATAAAAACTTTATTACCTTCTATATTAACCTTAAGGGGAGGCTTAAAGACCTTAAGAAATTAAGTAGTAAAAAAAAAGCTACTTAATTAACTAAAATAATATTAGTTAATATATTTTATAATAAAAAAGATAAATTAAATACTACTAGGACCTTTATTATAGTAGAAGCTTTTATATTTATTAAAAAAATAGGCTAAAAAGACCCTAGGGTTATATAAGTATAGATTATATTATAAGAAAATACTTATAATAAAAACCCTTAGAAGGGAATTAATAACCTAAAGCTTTCCCCTATAGGTAGTATTAGTCTATAGCTATAAGCTATAGCTATAGCTATAAGAAAATAGAGCTTATAGCGGTTATTACAGTGGTCTTTACATCCCTATAGCTAGTCTATAGCACTAGCTATCACTAATATCCCCTATAACCCCCTATAACCTTTACAATCAGCTATACTTAATACTTGATCCTTCAACCTACCCTATAGCTTATAAGCTATTGCCTAATTAGGACTAGCTTATAGACCTTCTAAATAGCTATTGCTTAATTAGGCATAGTGTTATTAGGACCTATAAGCTTATNAATCGCATTCGGGCACCGTTTGCAACCGAGGCCGGAAATGAATTTCGAAAACAGCTATTAAACACTCAACGATTCTGCAACCATCAAAAGGAATCAAAATACATAAGTTATACCGTTAGATAGCCCTGTTTCCTAGCTATCTAATGGTAGTCTCTATGTATCTCAATTCTAACTGTTAGTACTGGTTTTTGGAATATAAATAAGAGAGGTTTTTCCTGAGTTTTCCTGTACTAGTAATTCAATTCAATGAATATATTCAACAAGCAAATTTGATTAATTTGATCCTTGTTACCCTTTGTTACTAGACCAGTGATAAGACTAGCTACCCTATAGCTTCAAAGTCTTATATATAAAAAATAACTAACCTCTCCGTTATATATAGAGAATTAGGAGTCCCCCTAGCGTTTATATAAGTAGTATAAACTAGGCTTTATATAGTAGTTTACTTTATAAGTCTTAATAAAAACTGCTTAATTAATAAATATATTAATAAAAAACTCCCTCCTAAGGTTGTTTTTACCTAATTATAATATACTATAGCTTTAGTAAGGAAAATAGTTTAACCTTTTTTTTTTACTAAAAATAATAAAGCTATTTAAGTAAGCCTAGACTTTAAAGACCTACTAAAGTTAAAAGCAGTAGAAAAATACCTAGAACTACTTAACGGCCTCCTTAGGTCTACCTTCCTTACTTACTTAAATAGGTTATAAAATAAATAAGGTAATACTAGCTAAGGAGCTATTATATACTATAACTTTAAAAAAACTATAGTATATAACCCCCTTGCTAACGTAAAGGTTTATAATACTAAGGCAGTAGGTACTTTTAAAACTATAAAGCTAGCTAAAATATATACCTTTATAAACCTAAATATTTAAAAGATTTTACTTTTTTTAAATAACTTAGTAGTAGTAAATAAAATACTAAAGCTAACTTTTACCTTATCTTAAAAAGCTTATATAAGGCTATACTAAATTACCTAAAGACTACTTTTATAAATAATTATAAAAGTAGCCTAAGTCTTAGGTTATAAAGATATACTAGGAAATAAAAAAGCTAACTAATTAGTAAAAAAAGGTTTAAAACTCCTTTACTACTTAAAAAACTACTTTACTATTACTTTTATTAAAAAGTAAATAAAAAAAAAATATAAGGAAATATAAAATAATAATTAAAATAATAACTACCTAGAGTTATATAAAACTAGTAGATAAAGCCTTTATAAAGCCCCCTTTATATCCCTAAAGTTATATTTCCTATACTTAATCTTATATAGGCTATTAGTTAAAAGGTTTAAATATAAAAACTTTATAAAATATTATAAAAAATTTAAATATAATATTAGGCTTATTTATAAATATAAGAAGCTAAGGATATAAAAGTACTTTATAAAATACTATATAATAGCCTTTTTCCTCTTTAATATATTAAAAAGGAAAGTATACTTTAAAACTACTTATATTTAATACCTCTTTAGTAATAAAGGGCATAAGGATTTCCAGAAACTAATAAAAGAGATAAGCTTATACAGCCCCCCCCCTATAAAAATAAATACGTAAAACAGATTAATACTTCCCCATTTCCTTTATTACATTAAAACGTAGCAAACGCCTAATCTAAACTCAGCGGCTCCTACCATCCTAGTGCCTAGATAAGGACTTATGTAACTAGCTTACTTAGTAGACGTTAATAATAAAACAAATAAACAAACAAACAGCCCGTGGAGGCCACCTGGATATTATGCAATTATTTCTCGAAAAGGGTGCCAACATGAATGCGCATTGCGGCAGATGGCATTCAGCAGTACATGCGGCCGTGAGCGGTGAACACATGAATATTCTAGAGCTGTTTGTCAGCAAAGGGGCCGATGTCAACTCTCAACCGCCATTATTTGTGTGTATTTCTATATGGAACACACAATGTTTGAAGTATCTTCTCGACCATGGCATGAATATTGATACACAGGATATACAGCATGGGACCGCACTACACAAGGCAATAGCCGATGGTCATTCTGCGCATTTCGATCTATTGTTGGAAAGAGGCGCTGACATAAATGCTCTGAGTGAGAAACTTGGCTCACCGCTCCAGGCAGCATGCGTGGGACCGGACGAATTTAGCGGAACGAGAGAGCAAATGTTTCCAAAAATTCAATACATTGAGAAGCTTTTAGAACTCGGCGCAGATCCCAACATCTGTGGTGGAAAGTACGCCACAGCGCTACAAGCTGCGTGCAGTATTTGGGAAAAAGACAGAGTTGACTTATCAACAGAAGTTGTGCGGCTTCTCCTTGAACACGGCGCTGATGTGAATGTTCAAGGAGGGCACTGGGGCTCAGCTCTCCACGCGGCAGCGGCGTCATATTTAAAGGAAAAGGTCGAAATTATGAAGCTGCTCCTTGATCACGGTGCCGGGGTCGATCAAAGGGGTAATGACGGAGAAACTCCGCTGCATGTCGCCTGCCACGAGGGGACCTTTGAGGCGGTGCGCTTTCTGGTCGACCGAGGCGCCGATGTCAACGCTGAAAGTGGTCGATTCGGCACGCCAATACTAGCTGCTGCAGCCCAAGGAGATGACTGTATGCCAATATTCACTCTCCTCATGGATAAAGGTGCCAATATCAACCATCAAGGGGGAGAATGTAGATCTGCGCTACAGGCCTATTTTCACAGCTATCAAGGGAATGTTGAATCGTTTCGCTTTCTCCTTGAGCACTGCGCAGATGTCAATGCGAAAGGTGGCAAGTATGGGACGGCACTCATAGCTGCCTGTGCATCTGGTATACAACAGAGAGAAAAGTATGTGCGGTTGCTGCTGGATCATGGCGCCGACGTAAATGCACAGAGTGAGGAGTATGGAACGGCACTCATCGCTGCTTGCCAGTCATGTTTTGATGAGGGAAACACACAAATAGTACGATGGCTGTTGGATTGCGGCGCCGATGTAAATGCACAAGGCGGCAAACATGGAACGGCGCTTTCAGCTGCCTGCAGCTGGAACGACGTCCAGGCAGAGGAGGCAGCGGCGTTGCTGCTCGATCACGGCGCAAATCTTCACCTGCAGGACTGCGCCGCTTGGTATTCGGCAATTCGTTTCATTATCACTCACGATACTTTCTTTGGGTTTACTTACAGAAGCATCGGTCCCGTGCTTGAACTCCTCCTTAATCGCGGCATGGACATTAATCATGAGCATGCAGAGTATGGCACTGCCCTGCACGCTATGGTGAATGGGGGAAGCGCAGGCGGAACCTGGCATGCAGGGATTAACGTCCTATTTAACCACCACATACATCCAAACATCATGAACGATCGGTTGGGCTCCGCGCTGCACATAGCGTGTACAATTCGGCAGCACGAAGTCGTACATGCGGATTTCGACCTCTGGTGCTTCGACTGTGAAAACATCAACCCTTCATCCGGCAAAACAGCGTATCTTCTTGGACAATGTCCTAATATTAATGTAAATGCACAAGGCGGAACATTCGGCACAGCTCTCCAGGCCGCCGCCTATTCGGGACAGACCCTATCAGTAAGGCTACTACTAGACAGAAGAGCCAGACTTAATGTACGTGATGGAAAATACCACAGCGCCTTGAACGGGGCTATTATCAGCGGTCATTGGAATATTGTCAAAATTCTGCTTGCCGCCGGCGCGACACCCGATTGTCACCTGCAAGAGCAACCTAACGAGGATTAGCTTCAGACTGTTTTAGAGGAGGACGGCCGAGGGGCAGTGGAGAGATATAGAATGTTTTGGGAAGTGGAGTTGGAGAAGAAAAGAGGAGGAGAAGGAGCCTCGAACTCATAACGATGTAACGAAGAGTTTTCCTTTCCCTCAATTTGGCTAGCGTTGGAGAAGAACTTCTTATTGAACATGACATGATAAATTCCCCTAAATCCACTATGAACCGAATATTTTTTTTATTTCCAGGTTGTCAAGTAGATCAGAGAAGTCTCCTGGAGAATTCCTTGGCTCCAGATCATCCCAAGCTATGCAACGTATCTCTCTGCGGGCATCGATTTGCCATTGAAATATCATAGAATGTTCCAGTCACAGACACTATTTCTCTCAGCTATTTAAAATTTATACCATTGAGCCAAGTCTTTCGCTGTCTCCTCGACTGGCTCCTTGAAGGTTAATGCGTTATATAAGGTAGGAGGGTGCTTGTTGTGGATTATTGAACCCGTCAAATAGCTAGAGTACAGACAGTAGTTCAGCACAGCCAAAAACTTCTCCATCTGATAGCGGTTGTTAATAAAAGATGGATAGTATATAACACTATTGGCATTTACAGGTCTTAGTCAAGCGCAGGACGACATATACTGTCACGAGCTCTTGGCTGCATTTTAAATAATAGAACACTATCTCAGGAGGTTAATAACATTTTCAAACAAAGACGCCTCTGTAATCGCTTCCAAGGTCAACAACAAAATGAAGTTCGTAAAGTCTGATTGGCTGTGTGGTTGTTAATCTCAGCGTGTAGTGGGAATAGGGCTAGACAAGAGCGAGCACGTGCATATGAACCATGGGAGCGGAACCTTCGGGGTTTTATGTTCAACGTCTTCTATTATTATATCTTGGGTCTCCGTTTTTGGATCCACACGAGATCTCCAATTCGAGTTCGAAGAGAGCTACGTTGACCGCCTATAGGCTGCCAAAGTAGTGTAGGTTACGCATTCTTGTGGTACCTTTGAAAGGTTAAAGAGTTATGTATGTCTGTGCATATGAAACTCTGCAACGAAATATTCATTAAGACATCAGTCAGCCAAGCATTCCAAGGCATCAGCTGTACTTTTGTCAAAATCACTAGACTTGCCATTTGAAAGGGGTCAGCTTATTAGACAGCATCTCCCTTTAAAGACTTGATCGTTTCAAGAATTTTATCCGGGGTATCCCCGTTTATGCAAGTTTGTTGAAGATTCCTCCTTTGGTCGAAGCCCCATCTCACATAGAAGCGCTAGGCCACGACCGGGACTGTCTTCAATGCATAACTTGCTTAGTAGTCGACAAACTAATGTCGCGTCCATCGACATTTACGGCGCAAATCTCGATCCCGCTGCATCGTCAGGACAAAATGCTCCGGGCGTTGACTCGTCACGTGGACACGGCATGCGACGAACAGCAGAACTTCCAAGGCACAGCTTCTTAGGCCTACTCATTAGGACCAAGCATTCATCGTCCACTGGCGATGCTGTGAGGACAGCAAGAAGACCCTTGGCTGGGATCGCGTTTCCACGAACACACCCATGGCGACGGCCTCTGGTAATACTGGGCGGCCGAAGCCGTTCTTCCCAAAAGCAGACGCCGCCATCCTAACATCGAGACATGGACTCCCGCCGGCTCGTCCGCGGACCGTCTGGCCTGTCTTCGATCCGGACAATGTCGACAGGCCTATCGGAGCGTGGACCCCGGAAGTAGGGGAATGCTTCTATCCTCCAAAGGTGGACGAATTTGCGGCATCGTCAATCCCTGACGAGCCCATGTGCATCCCCGACCGATATCTGCGCGCCTTTCTAGCCGAGAATGAGAGATTGAGGTCGTCCATGCTTTGGTACTACACCCGCGATATCCTCAGCGAGACCGAGTTTCTTTCTGGCCTTCAGGAAAAGGCACATTTAGCACAGGAATCCACTGGCTGGGAGTTTGTCGTCATCGGCATTCTCGATGTCAATTACTACATTCGCCTGGCATCTATCGGGCTTCCTTTGGCCATTCTTCCACGCGGAGAGACCTTGTGTGCACACACTGTTACCCAACCTCCCGGCGTATGTGAATGACCATATCCGATATGTCGAGTTTTACTAACCCTTGCTAGAATGTTTTTCTGTTGCCAAATATGATGGAAGACTGGAGATTTAGAAATTCACCTTACGTTGAGTCTGGTGGGCTACGGGCATATGCTGGAGCTCCACTCCGCTTGCAAAGTGAGTCGGGAGACTGCGTTAGCCTTGGATCACTTTGTGTCACTTCAAGAACAAAACAGGAGCCTTTGACCAAGTCTCAACAACAAACACTCGCTCGCTTGGCCGACTGGGTCGTCGCCGATATTGTTCAATGTGCAAGAGCAAGGCGTCAGCGAGACCGGCGCCGAATGTCAGAACTTATCTCATCAGCACAAGCCGAAGCAGAAAAAACATCTTCTGAAGAGCCGATTTTACGGATACTGAGGGCTACGTATCCAGATGCGGCCGTAAATGTACAATCATCCAAGCAGGCCCGTGTCGAAATCGAAGATCATGACCCTATACCCTTGGCCGACTTCGAGGGTGGTTTGTGGGAGGACACAGATTACCTTGACGATTTCATCAATAACTCAAACCAAAAGGCTTTCCCTTCAACCAGGGTAGTACGTGCCATTATTGCACCATGCGACACCCTAGCGGGACCTTCTTCGCTCGTTGTAGCTTCCAAAGACTTTCGACTGGTGTTTGATGATGTTGATTCCTGGTTTGTTTATACTTGTGCAACCATGCTCTCTCAGGTATGGCACAAGCGCCTCCTAACGGAAGTAATGAGAGCAAAAGAAAAGTTTCTTCGCGGAATTTCTCACCAACTTCGAACCCCGATTCATGGCATACTCGGTTCTGTAGACCTGCTGGCCGAAGAGCTTTTGTTGCGAAAACAGCGTGAAAGTAAGGAGGCGACATCATTGCCGGCCATAGATTTGACAGCCAAGCTTTTAGAATCCACCGTCTATCTGGATACCATCAAATCGGCAGGACGAGATCTGATGTCCATAGTCAACAACATGATTACCCTAAACCGGTGGGCCGACATCGCGATGACGAATCGACATTATGCTGAACACACTATTAACGATCTTGAGATGGAGCTGGGAAATGAGCTTCGAAAAACAACTTCAGACGATACTCGTTATAAGGCCTCTGTTTTCTTTCACCATGACCTATTGCTGGATTGCGTCAACTTTCGGACCGACCTCGGCCTCCTTCGTGACAGCTTGGTACCAATCATCATTAATGCCATTCAAAATACTCCAAAGGGCATCATAACGGTAACCACATCGATAGATTCGGATCACCAACAGCTCATCGTTGATGTTGAAGACACTGGCCGTGGTATTCATCCTGACCACCATGAACGCATATTTGAGCCTTATGAAAAGGTTGAAATGCATTCGCTGGGTGCTGGACTCGGCTTGACCATCGCATCCAGGTTGGCAACACTGCTTCACGGGTCTGTTAGTTTGGTGTCGTCAGACGTCAACCGTGGATCACACTTCAAAGCCACATTCCAGGAGATGGAATGTGCCCGCGTACCACTTTTATCACAGCCCCTTGCTCAGAAGTTCAATACTTTACCCTCCAAATTTTACAACATGACGACTGGCTTAGATAACACATTGCTGTTCGACCGCTTGACTCGATTCTTGGCCTTGCACGGCTTTAAATCGTCCGATAGCCTGGATGGCTCCTTTGCCATTTTGGATTTTGTGTCAGACTTGAAGAAGCATCGCTCAAATATGTCCCAGATCCCCTCAGGATACGTTGCCCTCTGCCTGGTGCCGGCTTCGGAAGGGAAATGCTTCCTGGATCAGACATCTAAGAACATAATATATCTCAGCGCACCCTTTTTACCTTCCACGATAAGCTCAGCACTCGAAGAGGCAGACAAATATCTTTCAAATATGAAAATCTCTAATGCATGTACGCCTCGACCTGACGATTCTTCGATCAATCCCTTGGACATACCCACAGATCTGAGCACAGAGAATGAGGATAAGCCCTCAACCTGTCCAAATGAGCAGGTGGCTCAGCCAACCGCAGGTAACCCGGCCCAAACTGGCTTAATAACGCCCCCCGTGGAAATAAATTACGATGCTTCAATCCCCACCGCCCTCACAATCTCCACGCCTACGGCACTACTTGTTGATGACAATGTCATCAATCTCCGCATTTTGCAGATGTACTGCACCAAACGGGGACTCCCATACCACTGCGCGACTGACGGCCTGCAAGCTGTGGAGATATTTTCCCGACAACAGTCCCTGGCCACCGCTGGCAAGGGAGCAGGGATCCACCTAATCTTCATGGATCTTCAAATGCCAGTCTGCGATGGATTCAAAGCCACTCAACAGATACGCCAGCTGGAGAAACAGAACAAGTGGGGGCAAAGTATCATGTTTATTGTGACCGGCCAAGACAGCCCGGCAGACAAATCAACTGCAGAGGACGTTGGTGCCGATGAATACCTGGTGAAACCTGTCGGCATCAAAATTTTGGATCGTAATGTGGCTCGGCATTTTCCCAAATTTAAAGCCGGCTGAGGGACCATATAAATGCAGTACACGAGCACACCAGCATATGCGCGGCCGTCCATCGCCGCCCGCCGTCTTCCATATCTTGTAGTCCGCCAATCCGTTGATAACCCAGTACACCAACGGCTATTCAGTACGACGAAATACGATGAACACTGCCAGACGTAGACATGTCAATGAACCACAGTACGATTATACGAGAACCTTACCTAACATCTGTCAGTACAGTACAGCCTTACGAGGTAGACGAGCGACGTCACAAGATATAGATCATTTTTGAGTGATGATATATTGTTAATAATCCCACCAATAGTAACATTTTGTCTCCGCATTGGTCAGCTTCTGTATGCTAGTGTGTTGTTTAATATATGCAGAGAACATATAAGTGTACTATTTGGTAGCCATGTCTAGAGCACCCCTATCCAATCCGTATACAAATCTTGGTGTGCTTTAAAAATAGTTGCTGCGTATTAATCTAGAGCGTTATTTGACAGCCGACCGCAGCTTCTTTATAACCTCCCGAATGCGGCAACGGTGGTCTTAGTCAATTCAAGCATATAGACCATCTAGGAAGGTCATAATCCATCGACCCGCGTAGAACGTAAGCCTTGTGTTCCTGACTAACTTGCGTTATCAATGGGGTAGTTACATGGTCTAGACGATTTCTGACGTTGAAGACTTGTTCGCTCTGGGTTAATAACTTGGGTAGTTGTTGAGAACAACAGCATGACCAGTTGATGCCGCGGTTTGTACTGCTCCGAAGAGTTGACTATGCACTTCTATACTTTATCCTCTCTTAGTTGTTGACTATTGCACTAAGTATAAAATTAAGCATAGCGAAACCCTTCTATAAGTTAATATACATATAGGCTACATACCTCATACTCGTAAATATCCAATTACAATTGACACTACACCGCACTTGTGCTCCCATACCTGCAGGGACTATAGTGGGCCGTAAGCGCTATCAAAAGGTCAGCTTATGTAGCTGCGAATGTTATAGCTTCATATGGGCTCGGCTATCAAACTGGGTAATTCGAGCGAATCAAGCTGTGAAGTTGGGTATCACAAGCCATAAGGCTGTAAGTTTTTTTCCATCAATGAACCCGTCAACCCATCACAGCGACAATCATTTCTATAAAGAGTCTCAACTTCCTTCCATTTTTGCGACGATCCGAGAACTCTATTCCACAACTCAACCAATCAACTCAGTCTTCCAACACCAAGAGTTCCCCAGTTTGGACAAACAGAGTCACAATGCTTTTCTTCGCGCTTCTCGCACCTCTTCTCGGGCTCGCAGCTGCCGCTCCTGTCGCAGATGCTGCAGAGGGAAGCATCAATGAGCTCCTTAAGCGTGGTGATGGCTCAGGTGTCCACCTTGTGAACTGCGATGGCTTTGGAGGCGAGGGTACCATTGTGCCCCCCAGTTCCCACGTTGTGGTAGGTTTACAACTATGATCACCTAACTCTGGTCGAGAGTTTCCAAATAACCATATTGTGGTGTTAGTTCTGCGAGAATGACAGCAACTGCAACTTCTCGCCCTCCGGTGACAACATCTGCACGATGGGAGTGAACTTCTGGTTCACATGGGAGGGACAAGCTCAGGCCTGCACATTCTCTTCTGGTGCTCGATTTTCTTGGTTTGTCAACAGCGACGCGCAGTCGCAGCCAAACTTTGTGCACGTTGGGTAAGTCTTGCAAAACTCTTCAGCGCGACCAAACCCTGAGACTAATGTGATGTGATGTAGCGATGGTGGCAACCAGTTCCGTGCCTACGCTGGTTTCAAGGACGACAAGCACACGATGTTCTTCCGTGGAAGTGGCCAGTGCCATTCTATCTACTACTTTGTTTAATGGCTAGTGGAATGGCTTTGACGGATAAGCATGGGTTCTTAACCTTGGGTTACCATCTCACAACTGCCAACAGTCAGCACTTTGGACGAGTGTTGGTATACTTGATTATGACTCATTTTGTTTCATAACCTTTTACTTGATAAGGTTTCCCTCAGCCCTACTGAATTGGGTACTCAGGTAGCATTGGGTAACCCACTCTGTTACGGAGTATTCGTGCAAGGGTTACCCGTCAGCCCTACTAAATTAGGTACATATGTAGCATTGTATATAAATTATAAAAGTAATTGGATGAAGACTACATTTTTTCAAGCGTATGTGACAATTGTGCCCCTTGTAGTATCTTCTAGAATATATCTGTGGTTGTCTGATCTCCTATATCCCTATGAGATGGTTGATTCTATTTATATGTACAATATACGGAGTAGGCTGAATCATAAATACGTAGACTTTGATAGCTACTGTGCTGGTTCATTGGCTTATCTCAATACAAGACAGCGAGTGGGTTGAGACACAGGCATACCCTATTCTCAATCAGCTTCTTGGCGCATCATTCAACGGCCAGCCTTATATCTGCGTACCTATGCGAAAAGCGGTATAGGAACAGGTCATAAAAATGCAATTTAATTAAGAAAGAAAATAGCTGAACGTGAGATGATGCGCTTTAACATAAATACAGAAAATCGCCCCACCCGAAATCTCAATTATTACGGCTCTCCTTGAAAAAGTAAATAACGGAATGAGAATAGTTTATAAACCCAAGAACATAACACTTTAGTCAAGCCATTCAGAACTAAGTATGAGCGAAATGATGTGAAGAAAATTATTTTCATAAGCGTCAGAAGCCCAGGTGAAGCTTCAAATTGCGCCTCTCGTTAATAAAGAGAGGAGCATCATTTTTAATGCACTTCGAGAGTCCACAGACACATCTTCTAGTGAAACTCCGCAAGCTTCCCTCCTACATCTACAGGTACCCCACCTTTTGGGTGCCTAACCACCAAAAACCCTCACTCTGTTTGACTAGCTATCAGACAAAACGACCTCGTTTTTTACTTTCACGGTCCCATCTGGGGACTCTGGAGAGATGGCAACATCTACAAACCCTCCGGATAACCAGAACAGAACGAACCCCGTCGCCCCCGGACCCGCGACAGTCTTTCAATTTCAGAAGGAGACGACCCCCTCAGGCCCAAGCACGGGAGAGGTCATGGTCCTCCCCTTCACCCCCAAGAAGAAAAGGCGCTTCGGAGAAGCCCTCGGTATGGACAAAATGCCCACACCCAGCTTCAACAGAGCAAAACCAAGCACAGCGGCGACATCGACCGCAGCGCAGACAGCCTCGAGAGGCCTCATCGCCTCCATTTTCAGCGGTGCAAAGGAAGCCACCGACCCAAGCAAAGAGGGGAAATCACTCACCAAAAACAAAATCATGAGCCAAATCAACGAGATCAACGCCCAACAACGGGCCAGACAAGACGTGGTATTGAATATAGCTATGGCTATCGACTCCTGCCTGGCGCAATACACATCCCAACTCTCCTCAGCGGTGGCAGAACAGGTCCGAACATGCCTGAACACCGCACTCGAAAACTTCGTCACCTCCCACATCAACCCAGAGGGGAGGCCCAAAAACCCTGAAAAAATGGGCAGCAAGGAAAGAGCTGCCCAACCATCTGAGACAGCGTCAGCCAACTCATCTCGCAGCGAGGAAGGCAAATCAAACGGCCCCAAGAACCCCACCACAACGGGACCTCCCGCAGCCACTGGAAAAGTGGGCCAGAAGGCCCCCAAGGTCACGTGGGCACAGGTCGCGTCGCGGAACACCACTCACAACAAAAAGCCGCAAAATGACAGCAACACCCAGAAGAATCCTGCTCCCAGCAGCGAGGGGCCGGCCCCCGCTGACAGAAAACAGAACAAAGACAAAATCACATCGGGCAACCAAAAGCCCGATGACCGCATCTTCATCCGGGTCCCGCCAGACCATGTCTGGAGGAAGATGACGGCCATCGGGGCTAAACAGGAACTGATCAGCCTCATGAAACTCAACGTCGAAGACATTACCTACTTCCAGGAGGTCCGATCGGGTTTCGCCCTCCGGGCAAAGGATCAAAACACCAAGAACAAAATCATCGCTCTCAAGCCAGCCGCAGAGAGCAACGACCTAAAAATCGAAGAAGCATGCACATGGAAGATCTTCCTCGTGCGTGGCGTGCCGAAAACTTATACTGACATGAGCGGGACCCACCCCACGGACGCGCTAATCCCCGAGGAGGCGCGCGCCAGGGCTGGGGCCAAGAACCCACCAGTGGCCTGCCGCAAGGCCCCCTTCGGGGAATCTCTTGACACCTGCGGCTACTTCATCTCGTTCAAGGAGAACGTCAAACCCGGCTTCAGACTATTCAATATCTCCCACCCGGCGGAAGTCCGGGTGCAGCAGCCCCGGGTCACTCAGTGCCAACGGTGCCTCGGTTTCCACAATCCCCGGAACTGCACCAGAACAGAAAGGTGCCTTAAATGCGGCAGGCCGTCATACAGGCACACCGACAACATGGCAGACTGCCCGTCCCCCCCGCAGTGCGCCAACTGCAATGGCCCTCACACGGCAGACTCCCTAAAATGCCCTGCTAGACCGGCGGTCAGGAACGGGGAAAAAGTGCACACAACCCGGGCCCAACTCCAGGCAATCCGGGAATTGGGCCAGCAGGAATACAACAAAGCCAACCCACCCAAACCCAAGCCTGCCCCCGCCCCGGCCCCCAATGCCGAGAAAACGTCTAACCCGGAAACCCGAACGGGCCCCCGCATACGGCTGCCAATATCCAGCTCGGCGCCACCCTTCCCCCCTCAGGCCCCGGCCAAGAAGGTCATAGTCGAAGTCGACCCGGACGAGGAGGACCCCCACGAGGGAGCCTCCCCCGCCAGGTCGGCAGTCCACGTGGCCGGCCCGGACAGCGAGGAGGAGGACGTAGAGACAGAAGGGGACGAAAACATGCTTGACGCTCCCCCCGGAACTGACGGACCCCTCGATGCGAGCCTATGAACGATAGGCCCCGTCGCAGCCGCCGAAGAAACACTGGCCTCAAAATCTTCCAAGCCAACGTCGGGAGGAGCGGTCCATACCAGGACATCGCCCTATCGCTGGCATGGGAAGGTGGCTACGACATTGTGCTGATCCAGGAACCCTACGCCCAATGGGACAGGGTGTCGAACAGAAGGCAAACCAAGAATCATCCTGGATATCAAGCATACAACCCCCTGAACAGCTGGAGGGACGCCAGACCCTCAGTTCTCACATTCGTTAGAATCTCTCCGAACCTCCCCAGCAAACAACTCTCTCCCCCAGGCCTGGAGGACGGATGC